>NW_027526125.1:0-167233 GCF_052094955.1 Ictidomys tridecemlineatus
CAACACTTGTCCAAGTTGGGTTAATGCCCCAAGGGGTAAACTCTGACCAACAAGAAACAAGCAATGGGACTCTTCTAAGAGGTGGTAGTTTCACATAGTAGAAGATGTACCATGTGACAAGACAACCAGCTCAGTTTTCTTGCAAGGTTAGGGCCTACTTGGTAGCATCTTTCCTCCTTTCTTACCTTATTTATTGTTTTCTTTCATTCTTGCTGCTCTGGGTTTGTACCACTCAATAAAACCTTACCTCCAGTTGCTTTCTGAGGACACAGGGCCCAAGCCCTACAAATCAGCTAAAATGACCTTTTCTGCAATCCTATCACACACAAAACTGCTTTACCACACTTCAGATTCTGAAGTCAGACAGATAATAGTTGCACATTCTTAGACAAAAGTATTTCACGTCTCTTAGCCTTATTTTATTTATATATAAAATATGAAGTATAATAAAGTTTACTGAAATTAATCAATGTAATATAAATGATGCCAGGTACATTATTTATATTAGTATTTCCAGTGCTTAATATGTCATCTACTACACTGTAGGTATGCCTAATGCCTACAATGTTTACAATAGTACATTTTCTCTGTATTTAAAAAATTCCAACCAAGTAGCAAAGATTGAAAGACCTGTAAGGTCTCAATACAAATAGCCAGTAATCTGTAAAAACACATTAAATCTATACATGAATGCTCTCTGAAAAATGGCCCTTTACTACAAATAATTCACTTTACCTGGGTTTTTGCCTCTCCAACTTATCAGGAAAAACAATTAAGTCAAAAGTACAGATGTCGCCAGCTTTAGGCACAATATATTCCTGAGAGGATGCACACAAATCAAATTTCTGTAAATCAAACCATATTTCACAAGCACTAGGGGAAAAACACCCTTTAAAATGACTTCAACAAATAATGCTATAGTAAACTGTTACTGTAAAATGAAGGTTTCTTCATAGCCGGTGATTATGTTGACTTATAATTTCATTAGGTTTTCATAAGAAAGGAAATACAGCAATCAGCATATGGCAACATGAGCTCCCTCCCACCCCACATGAAGTCCCATGCTTGCTCAGGACTCTACAAGCAAGAAGATCATCACCAGAACTGAACACAGCCAATGCTATGCCTGGAGTCTGTGAAACTGTTGTTATAAAGTTAAAAAAAATTTATGGCAACAGTATAGATTGTCACAGGTATGATGTTACTTTGTCTGACAAAGCAAGAACAGCAAATAGAAACAAAATATTCCTATACAACCAGTGTTCAAAAGGAAGATTCCAGTTAATAAAATTATCATAAGCATTTATATTATTACAAGCTTTTGTGGATATATATATGGATATTGATAGTATTCATGCATAAAACTCACAGGATAAAAAATATGCATCATAATCATGATAACTCTGTGGTGGCTTAACAGGTAACTCATTTTAAAGGTTTCTCTTATGTTTTCCTTTATTTTAAAAAAATTTTCAGGCATATGCATTACTGTTTTGGGTCTCACAAATGGACTTCCACAAAGGAGTCATTTGTTTCTGACACTTTTGGCTTTGGCAAAAAGTTGGGAAAATCACCACATTTCACACTGCTAAAGCCCTTTCACAGAAAATATTTCTTGTATTATCTGGATTAGACTTGAAGAAAACAATATTAATATTGTTGGCAATCAGTTTTACCATCTCTAATTTTCCTGATGATCAAGCCACATTCCTACATCTCTGATTACACTGATGGTATACGGGTATTGTTCTACTTCCTATAAATGTAAAAGGTAAACGCTGTGCCTTCAAGGGCAGTTATGCAATGCTCCTAGACAGAATTCCAAAAGTCTGCATCTCTTACAAGAAGATGCCCAATTGTCTAGGCAAATGTTGGCAAACTTGAGGAGTGTTCCTCACACTGGGAGTCTGTGCCTTTGGCAGCCACTGCAACAGACTGAATCTCAATTAGAGGCTTATCATATTGGTACGGAATGGTTTGTACTAATTGGAAAGCCTGCCTGTCTAGTAAATACTCCACTCTGTGGATTTTGTTTTGTTTGTGGGAGTTGTGGGTGGGGAGTTACAAAGGATTGAACTCAGGGGGACTTAACCACTTGAGCCACATCCCAGCCCTACTTTGCATTTTATTTAGAGACAGGGTCTCACTGAGATGCTTATGCCTCACTGTTGCTGAGGCTGGCTTTGAACTCATAATCCTCCTGCCTCAGATCTCCGAAGCTGCTGGGATCACAGGCATGTGCCACCACACCCCACCACTCTGTGGGTTTAAGACCTAGGTTCTTTGCTCCTCCCCTCCCCTTTGCCAAGCATTTTTGTAAAGCCACATGTCAAGCGCCTATGAATCATAGGTTATTGTCCTTTACTCTAGAAGACACAATGACATAGGAGAAAAAAAATAAGGGTTTCTCCAAGGAATCATGAAAAAAGACACATGAAAGTTTCCTTTCTTAAATCTAAGAAGTACACTAGGTACTGCTCACAGTCTTTACAGAGTTCTAAGTCAAATGGTTTCTGGACAGTGTTATATTGAAAAAAAAGTGATTCAATATTTAGACTTCTATTTAATGTTTTGTGCTTGATTTTTCAACTTTTGATAGAATATATTGGTACCACTCACTCAACATATGATATACAGAATCTACAACATCCAAAAAGAGATACATTAAGATACTAAGAAAGAGTTGGTCTGCTTCTAGATCAATATTACTAATTAGTAGGGAAATGCAAAGCAAAATCATAAAGGGATACCACTTCACACCCATCAGGAAGAACTATCATTTTAAAAAATGAAAATCCTAAGTGAAGACTTAAACAAATTGGAACTCTTGTGCATTGCTGATATGAACGTAAAATGATACTGTCTCTATGGAAGAGTTTGATGGTTCCTCAAAAAGTTAAACATAGAATTACCCTATAATACACCCAAATTAACTGAAAGCAGGGACTCAGATAACTTGTATGCTAATGCTCACTGCTGAATTACCATAATAAGTAAAATGTGGAAACAATCTATCAACAGATGAGTGGATAAAGAAAATAAAGTACACACATACAATGAAATGTTATGCAGACTTAAAAAGGAATAAAATTCTGACACATTACAACTTGGTTGAAACTTAAAGACATTATATTAAACGAAATAAGCCAAATATAAATTAATAAATATTGTTATGATTCCACTTATAAGAGATATTAGGTCAGGTAAATTCATAGAATCCAAAGGTATTACAGAGGTTACCGGGGATAAGAAAATACAGGAAGTCAAAACTTAATGAGTATAGATCTTTTGTTGGGGATGACAAAAAGGTTCTGAAAATGTGTAATGTGATGAATATTGTATACACTTATGCCAAGTTAAATGGTTAAAATGGCAAATTTAAAAAAAAAAAGATAACTGACTTTAAACAAAAGTAATAACAACCTAGGGTAGGCTTACAACACACAAAAAAGTAAAATGTATAACAATAGCAGCATCAAGATAGGAAGAAGAAAAGGGAAGCAAAATATTAAGTTCTTATACTTTAAGTGGCACAGCAAAATATCACTCAAGGGTAGACTGTGATAATTTAAAGTTATAGCTTACTGCACTAAAATAAAAGACTTAAGTCTAATAAACCAACAAAAGAGATAAAATGAAGCCATAAAACATCAAGAATCAAAATATAGTCTGATCCAAGAATTTATTCCCTAGAGAAATTCCTTGATAAAATGCAATATATATTTTTTTATCATCCAGTGAAAGGTTTATTAAAACTTAATGAGAGGTACAATTAAATCAATGAAAGTAAATGGCAAAAGCACTCACTGCCCAGACTGGTGAGGTAAAACCCAGAATTGCAGCCTTAGCTCCATCGGCAACATACGGAATATTTTCTCCTAGAGGTGTATCTCTAAACAAGGCTCTGAGGATATTCAAAGCATGAACCTAGGACAAGAAGTTCAAAATTAGCTGTGGGTTAATAACTATGGTGATTCTAAATCTGTATATAAAATTACAAGAAGAAAGTAATAATATGTAAATGAAACAGTAGATTTAGGGCTGGGGATGTGGCTCAAGCTGTAGCGCGCTCGCCTGGCATGTGTGCGGCCCGGGTTCGATCCTCAGCACCACATACCAACAAAGATGTTGTGTCCGCAGAGAACTAAAAAAATAAAATAAAATATTAAAAATTCTCTCTCTCTCTCTCTCTCTACTCTCTCCTCTCTCTTTAAAAAAAAAAGAAACAGTAGATTTAATTAAATAATAATTGATAAAAATAATTTTTAGACATTAGTAAGAACAATGTAATAAAAAAATTTGATCCAACGAACCTATAAGGAATCCTGAATCTAACAAACACATTCTTTTCAAGGAACATTTATTCTTTAAAATGGCCTCAAACAAGGAACATTTATTTTTTAAAATGTCCTCAAATATAGGATTTCATTTTTATAACATTAAAGTAAAAGGTAAAACTAAAGTGTTAGAAATTAGGATTTTGGTTACTGTCAGGGAAACAGTGCTGATTAGAAGAGAACATGAAGGGGCCTTGGTGTCCTAGAAAAGTTCTGCTTCTTTCTTGCTACACAAATGTGATCACTTTGTGAAGCTGTAATGACTTGCACACTGTATATTATAATTAAATCTAAAAATGCATTTAAAATATGACAGGGACAGCATGAGAAAGGAAGAACATAAGCCAATCTCAATTATGAACCCAGTGAGAAGCATAAATGTATATCCTTTCTAAAGAAAATTTAATAATGTATAAAAACATGTCAAAGTTGAGTTCATCTTCAGTATGCGAATATATTATATTTAAAAATCAGCATAAGTGCTGGGAATGTAGTTCAGTGGTAGAGCAATTGCCTAGCGTGTACAAGGCCCTTCAATCCCCAGCACTGAAAACTACAACAAAAAGAATAACATGTAATTCATGATATTTGAAAATTCTAGGGAAAAACAAAACGTATTTATCTCAAATGATGCAGGAAAGCACTCAACAATTGGTTTTTTTTTAAATCAGATAAAGGACAGATTAAAAATTTCAACAAATAACAACATAAAGATGCCTGCTATCTCTATTTCTAGCAAAATTGTGCTACAGGTTCCAGCAGCAAAATAAGATAAATAAAAATTTTTAATAGACTAAGCATTAGAAAGCTAACAAACTTAGGGTTACCTACTAGGGATACAATTATCTATAAAGAAAATCCTAAGAATTTATAGACAAGTCATTAGTTGTATTATAGCAGTTCAGGTAAGTTGCTAAACATAAGTACAACAATCACCAAAAAATCAATTTCATTCTCACAGAGAACAACACATAATATAAAATTTTGAAATATCATTTATAAGAAAAATATATAGAAATAAATCTCATAAAAGATTCATAAGACTTTTATGAGGAAAATATATGCATTCCTACCCACAAGGTATGAGAATTTCTGTTGCTTACCAGCACCTTGGTATTATCAGACCTTTACAGTTTTTACTTTTCTGTATGAAATGGCTCGGACTCGGGGGCCAGAGGCGGCACGATGCTGCGGGGGAGTGGGCAGCGCGGGCGGGCCAGGGGTCGGCGGGACCCGGGGACCGGGGGACTGGAGACCCGGCGCGGGAGCGCGGCTTGGGCGGGCAGGGGGCTCCGGCGCCGGGGGAGGATGCGCTGGCGGAGGGGCTCTGCCGCCGGCGCCAGGTCGGTGCGCGGAATGCCGGGAGCCGCGCCGGGGCGGGGGGGGGGGGGGGGGGGGGGAAGGGGTCCGCGGGGCGGCGGGCGGGGGGGGGGGCGAAGGGGTCGACGGGGGGGGGGAAGGGGTCGGCGGGGGGGGGAAGGGGTCGGCGGGGGGGGGGGGGGGGGAGGGGAAGGGGTCCGCGGGGCGGGGGGGAAGGGGTGGGGGGGGAAGGTGTCCGCGGGGGGGGGGGGGGGGGGAAGGTGTCCGCGGGGGGGGGGGGGGGGGATGGGGTCCGCGGGGCGGCGGGCGGGAAGGTGCGGCGGCCTCAGGCGCGCCGGGCCGGGTCGGGGTTGGGTCCTGGGAGGCCCCCTCCTACCTATGCCGGGGGCCACACAGACAGAGTAGAGCAGCGAGGACGAGAGCGAGAAGAAGAAGAGCGCCGGCGAGCAGCCAGCGGCGCGGCAGCCACAGGAGCCCCCTGCGGGCGCACATGCTGCAGCCGGGCGGCCGCTCGAGGGACGGGCCTGCTCCTGCCGCTCCTGTGCGCCGCCGCCGCCGCCGCCTCGCGGATCCCAGCCAACGGCCGCCGCAGGACGGGCCACATGAAGCGGGCGTGGCCGCGCGGCCTGGAGCAAGCGCAGCGACGGGGGCGGGGCGGTCGGTCGCACAGGGGCGGAGGGGCGGGGCCAGCGCCGCTGGGCACCGTCGCAAAAGACCCGCGAGCTCGCCACCCGACCCCAGTCGCCCCCAGGCCGCGCAGCGGCTTTAGGGAGCGTCACTAAATGACGACAGCCCCTCTCCCCGCAGGGCCACCGCCCAGGCTTGCAGGGAGCGTCTCTCAAGAGCCAGCCGGCTTCGTGCTTGGGCTCCTCAAGAAGGGGGCCAAGGGGCCATCTGCAAAGTCTGACCGTCTGATAGCCCACTGCAGCAGAAGAACTGGGATTGTAATGCTTGGAGGGACTCGGCTTTCATTCATTAGTTTATTTATTCATTGAATCAATTCATTATTTATTTATTGGATGCCAGATGCAGTTGTTGGTGCTGAGAACAAAACAGATTAAATCTCTTGTCTTATTTGAACTTATATTCATGTGGAGGAGAATAAACGCAAGTCAATCAATAATTATCTGGTACTAATAACACATATGAGCAAAATAAAACAGGAGGATGTGTTGGCAGCAGGCTACAGTACACAAGGAAGGTCTCCCTAAGCAGCTGACATCAGCTGAGACCAAGGGTGAGAAAGAGCCAGCCACAAGTGAGGACAGAACAGTGCCACCAGGGGGAACAGCAGGGCAAAGGCCCTGAGGTGGAGAAAGCCCACTCTGGCCCCAGGTTGAACCCAAGGCCAGCAAGTGAAGTAGGAGACCTGTAGACAGGTGCACATCCCACGGAACAGGGAACCAAAGAGGAAACTGACATTGCTATAAGGAGAAGCAAGTCACGCCCTTCCACGCAAAACTGGCCTGACTCTGAAGGCAGGCCCTTGACTACTGAGCCGTAAACTGCCTCAGTGGTCTCTCTGGACCCTGCAGCTCATTCTGTAGGCAAATTGGTGCCCTATCCCATCACTTTAGCACGGGACCATATCTAAAGACCAGCCTTGATCCAGAGCACCTCAGAAGGCAGTGAGCAATAGCTAGAGACCCATGGGGAGTGACAGTAGCACCCCACCATCTTCAAGAAGCTCCCAGATGAATCCAAGAGGCAAGTGTCCCCCATGTGGGCACATCTGAAACCAGAGCCCTGTCTTGGAATATGTCAGAAGCCAGGAGTGGGGAACTTTTCAGGGATTCTGTAAGAACCAAAATTAATCCTACTCTATAATTCTAAAGCAATTTGAACTTTTTCCACTGTTAACTTGACCCTTTTAAGGGGAGGCTATAGAGCCAGACTGCCGGGGTTCTTTAACTCCCAGCTCTTCCATTCTTAGCTTGTGACCTTAAGCAAGTTAGTTAAACTCTCTGTACCTTAATACAATGGGAATGTCATTAGTAATGACCATATGAGATTGTTGTGAGGATTTGACTGATACATGCAATGCCTGACACATGGTAAATGCACATGGGTCTCGCCTTATCCAACAGCCCTGGGAAATGGGATGGGAGAGAAGAGACTTTAAAAAGAGAAGCAGAGAATTTTGATTTGCATAGATGTGGGTTCAACTCTCAGCTTGGCCGAAACTTTACTGTGTGACCTTGAGAAAACCTCTTATCTCTCTGAGCTTCTGTTCATTTGTGAAATGCGCCCCACCCCGTGCCACCTACCCCACAGGGATGTGATGTAGATTAGGTGAGGTTAGTGTGGAAAGGCCCTGAACCAAACTCTCTAAACTAATCTGATTTTGAATACTTTTTCTTTAGCCAATATAATAACCCTTTTTAACACCCATGTCTAAGAAATATTTTTAGATGCACAGAAAAGTTTTAACTTTTAAGAACAATACAAGGGCTGGGGATGTGGCTCAAGCAGTAGCGCGCTCGCCTGGCATGCGTTTGGCCCGGGTTCGATCCTCAGCACCACATACAAACAAAGATGTTGTGCCCGCCGTAAACTAAAAAATAAATATTAAAATTCTGTGTGTGTGTGTGTGTCTCTCTCTTTAAAAAAAAGAAAGAAAAAGAACAATACAACACATTTGTACACTCTCCACCTGAATTCAACAATTGTTATCCTTGCTGGATGCGATGGCACATGCCTATAATCCCAGCAAGTCTGGAGGCTGAGACAGGAGGATCACAAATTTGAGGCCAACCTAGGTAATTTAGCAAGACCCTGTATCAAAATTTAAAAATAAATAAATAAAAAGGATAAAGCTTGGTGGTACAGTGCCTGCCTCTGGGTTCAATTTCCAGTGGGGGAAGGGGGGCAGGAAGAACAAGTAAATTAGCAATCGTATCATATCCTTATAATTTCTGGTCTATTCTGGAGGCCTTGACAAGGAGGCCTTGCTACATCCAGACTAAATACTGATGACCAACCTCTGTTACATCTCTCCCTCTTTTTCTTCCTGTTTGGCAGTACTAGGGACTAATCCAGGAGCTGAACTGTATCCCTAGCTCTTTTTATCTTATTTTATTTTATTTTGAGCCAGGGTCTGACTGGCCTCAAACTTGCAATCCTCCTGCCTCTATCTCCTGAGTAGCTAGGATTACAGGTTACTTTTTTTTTAATGGAAGAAGGGAGAAAAAAGATATCGGGGTCCCTGTCTCAATTCCCCCCATCATGCTCCTTTTTCATCTCCAAGTTAAGTTTCCAGCTCACCTGGGTATTCGTTTTTCATTCATTCCTTCCCTGAACTGCTCAATCCCTCCGTCAAACAGACTTGAATTCTGCTTCCTGCTCGAGTGTTACCTCTCCCAAGACTTTCCTCCAAGGGAGCTTCCCTGTCCCCAGCCTCTCTGTCCATCCCTGGCCCGTCTGTGGCATTTTTCATCCCCTGGCATCGTATGGTCCATGCATGTATTCACTTGTTCGTTTTTCTGTCTCCCAGATCAGAAACTACATTCCCCAAGGGCAGGGATTTTGTTTCATTTTCTGCCATATTCTTGCATGTTACACAGTGTCCAGAGCCAGTAGGTGCTCAATAATTGTTGAACAAATGCTGGAAAGACACCAGATGTGCTTTGAGTGCATGCTGGGCCTGACAGGGGCAGAGATGACTAAGTGAAGGTTCCTGTAGTCCTGCTGTGGGATGACAGGGAGGTGAGCAAGCTGGGACAAGGAGGTGAAGGCAGGACTCATTGTAGCTGGCCTTAGGGAAGGCAACCTGAGAAATTCTAGACTGACTTTGAAGGGACATGAGACAGATTTGCTCAAGGGGCAGTGACGGAGGCACCTGGCTGGCTGCAGCAGCTGGTTCCTGCAAGAAACAAAAAAAAGGTGAGGACTGAGACTGGAAGACCTTGACCCTGGAGCTCAGCAGGCCCCTGGAGCCAGCCATATCTGGTGATCAACCGGTCCTACCTCCTCCTGGCCTTCCTCTTTCATTCACACCAGTTGCTTCATCTCCTGGACCTTCATTTGCACAACTGTAAAATGGAGATCCTATAGTTCCTTGCCTTAGAGTTGCCAAGAGGATTCGGGAAAGAGTCCCTCCAGTTCCTGGCATGTAACAGTGCTCAATCCACGGGAGCCTTGCTGTTCTTACACTGTTTCCTGTGAGCTGTACAGAGCCCTTGGAGGTTCTGGAGCAGGGGAATGGCCTAAAGAAAGGGAGGCCCCTGAGTAGATCTCAGGAGAGCATAGTTGAGCCTCCTGTGCTTCTAACCGCCCAGATGCAGGTTAGCCCAAGCCAAACACAAAAAGAAGGATCCAGCCTAAAGGTAAAAATCATAAGTATCACCTTGCCCTGCTCACCCCTTCCGCCTCTCCTACAGCAGGTCCCAGGCCCATGCCCTGAGGAAGCCATTGCATAATCCATAAACATGCAGGAGTAAGATAACATCACAGAGCAGAGACTATCAGTTCAAACTCCAGGAGCAGCAGCAGATAAAGAGCACAAGCATGCATAAAACTGCAGCCATCAAGGGCTCCCAGTGCCAAGAACTCCTGAAGGCTGAGCAGTGGTTGACCCTGAGATTCACCCTGGTAGCCTAAAGCTGAGCTATGGCTAATCAGTCACTCTCAGGAGAAATGAGACTCAGAGCAGAAGGGACACTTATCACTTCCTGTCAGCAGCTATAAAAGTCAGTGTGTCCTATGCCATTCTTTTCTCTCTACCAAATAACCATCATGTTCTACAGAGCAGCTGAGTTCTAGAATGAAAAGGAATCCTCCAACTGCCTTGGACTAGTGATGAACTCATAGCGTGAACAAGAAAGAAAACATTGTTTTAAGCTTTAGATATCAGGGCTGTTTGTTACTGCAGCATAACCTGGCCTATCCTAACTGAATATAAATTTACTCTTCTGCAACTTGTTTTCTCTTGACATCATTTCTGTAACATGTATCCATAATGATACATGAAAATTGAGTTTATTTATTTCTACTGCTATATAATATTTTATCATATAACTAGGTCACACTTTTTTAAAAATCATTTTTCTGATGAGGTCTATTTAAGTCATTTACAATTTTTTGCTTAGTTTTCTTTTTTTTAAAGAGAGATAGAGAATTTTTTTAATATTTATTTTTTAGTTTTCGGTGGACACAACATCTTTGTTTGTATATGGTGCTGAGGATCGAACCTGGGCCGCAGGCATACCAGGCAAGCGCACTACCGCTTGAGCCACATTCCCAGCCCTGTTCTTAGTTTTCTATAGCTCTGTAGCCAAGTTCTTTTGTAAAAGGCAAATAGTAAATGTTGTTGGTTTTAACAAGCGGTACAATCCCTGGCACAACTACTTAAATCTGCTATTGTAGCATAAAAGCCACCATAGACAGTAAATGAACAAATGTGCATGGCTGTTCTGATAAAATTTTATTTACAAAGACAAGTGGTGGGCCAGATTTGCCCAGAGGTGATTGTTTGCTGAGCCTCACTTTAGAGGATGAGCCTTTATTTCATGAAAGTATTTACAATAGGTTATTGTACTTAGTAAATATCGATTTTCTGTTTTGTCTTTAAAATTATTTTTATAAACTACCACCCTTCAGTTTATTTGATCTATTTCTCTTACCAGATTAAACTTCTTCAAATATAATTTGTTTGTTTTGTTTTTGGTGCTGGGGATCGAACCCAAGGCCTTGTGCATGCAAGGCTAGCACTCTACCAACGGAGCTAGCCAGCCCCAAGCTTCTTCAAATATAATTTGCATCACATCATTTTTCTACCTCAAAACATTGGTGGCTCTTTATAGTCTGTAGAACTATTCCTAACCTTCATTTGGTCTTTAAGACCCTCCATGATCTGGCCACGCACTTTGTATTCTCTGCTTCTCTCCAACATGTAATAGAGCACAGCCATGGCCCATGTCTGCTCTCTTCCTCCAGCCCTCCTGAGGACTTCAAGATTTTATACTGAAGAATGTCCTTAAGTAACAGCCTGTGATTCTACACCACCAGGAGACCAGTCAGCATTTCGGGAGTCTCTCCATGGTTGGGGGCCCAGTCAGCATTTCAGGAGTTCCTACAGGGTTGGGGGCTCAGTCAGGGTTCCCGGAGCACAAATGTGGGAGAGAGCTCAATCAGCCTCCCATTATTCCACACAGAAGGGGTTTCTGCTAACATTTCAAGTCCACACAGATGAGGAAGCTCTGCAGATGTTCCATCATGATAAGGAAAGCGGTTCTGTGGACGTTCCATGATTTCCTACCCAGGCAGGCGGTCTGCAAACAGAACAAAACTCAAGGCACAAGAAGGGGCTCTGCAAACATCCCATGATTAACTGTTCTTCAAAATTCTATATACAAGAAGAAGAAGTTGTTTTACGACCCCCAAATTCTATCCTCAGGAAGTACTCAGGAATGTTTTGTGATTTCATAATGAGGAGGCTTTATTGTATTTCATAGTTCTACAGACAAAGGCCGGCTGTGGAGACCTTTTGTCAAAGCAGATTCCACACTGGCGATCCTAAGACAGGAGAGAACTCCTCATAATGAACAACTCTGCTAAGAGAAAGGTGTTCATTTGCTTGACTCTTTTAGATCTGGGATCCCATGGTATGAACCTGGGGGACTCTGTGTGCGTTCAGGATGCGAGAGATAGGAGGCCATTCTCTAAATATGCCCCTCACCAGAGAAGGAGGCTAGCCAACAGGCCACGGCTGTACTCACAATCTGAAAGTCTGCAAATATCCTGTGGTTTTATCCGTACGTAGAAGGGGGTTCAGACCCCATTCCAAGATCTTACACAGATGAAGGGGTCCAGCAAGATTCCTTGATTCTGCCAAGGGGAGAAAGAATCTCTGCAATATCCACTTACTCTGTATAAAGGGTTTTGGAAGCAGCCCATGATTTTAAACCCAGGAAGTGCTTGGGGAATCCTTGGCGTTTCTGTGGCTATCAGGATCTTGGTCAGTCTGGTCTGATGAACGTTGGTGGCTGGACCGTTTCACCATCAGACTCCATAAGTCAGAGCCTGACTGTGTGAACATTTCAAGGACACATAAAGACATGGGAGACCTGGAGACCAAGACTGACTCAAAAAAAAAAAAAAACACTGTAAAATTGAAACTAACCAATGTTTAATTAAAATGTCTACAAAATGTAGTATCAATCAACTGCCTCTGGATTCAGATGATTGTATCTAATTGCACCTATTGACAACGTGAAGAGGCAATTTTCTTAGGCTTAATAGGATGTGGTAGGGACTTAAAAGTAATGCAAGGGGCCCAGGAAGATCCTGAAATGGCCCTAGAGGAGGAAGCTGCGGGCAAGTTTCCATGGGAAGTTCCCATTTTGAAGCCACCCATGGCCCCTTCTACAACCCAGTCCCTGAGAGCTGACAACCCAAAGCCAAGCCCAGTTCATTCACCACCGAGTGACTCTCGGGAGATGGACCGAGCTCCAGATAGCACCCAGCTTTGAGGAAAGGCCATCCCTGTGGCCACAGTGGAAGCCGATTGGCCAAGGACAGTATGCTGTGGCAGGTGTCTGAAGGAATCAGATATTGTCATGGTCTCAGGAAGGAGCAACAGCTGTTTCAGCTTCTCTTTCCCTTTCCCCACAAGTGTCCCACGAGTCCCAGGGGAGGGCTCTGAGCCAGCCAGAGCATTGAAATGGGGCCAGAGCGGGGAATTATGGCCCAACTAAGCCCCAGGGTCACATGCGGGAATGAAGGCTGTTGATCAAAGGCAGGGAAAGAGAATCGAGTCCAGGGTCTTAACATCCCAGAGCCCAGCCACCATCCGTCAAACCCACATGACAGCGAATACAATTCTGGCCTTAGCCCGAGGTCTGTAGAGAAGAAAGCTTTTCATCTACCCATCTGAGGCTCCTCACTGGACGCTTTAAACTAGACCAGTCAAGATGAACTAACAAGAAGCAGGAACACAAGTTCATTAACGTGGGCATCCATCACGTGTACACAGGAGCTCCCAGTGCTGTTGACCTCAGGGGTGAGTGGAACTTGGGCTTCAGTGACAACATGTGCTAAACATAGAACAAAGGGCTTGGGGGCTACTGGGGGGGTGAGGGGAGGCAACTTACAGGAAAGTGACTAAATTTCCTCTATCGATGTAAATTTCCTCTACAAAAGGAAAATGTGGTTCCTATTTTTAAGCTTTTCTGATGGTTCTCAGTGACCTTTAACTCAGAATATCCATATGCCAAAGAAGCACGTTTCAAGTGGCGTATTCTGGTACCCCCCAGGCCCGAGGATGGGAAGAGGCGATCACTGTTGCTTCTCAAGTTTTTAAACCATGCGCCCTTTTATGGAATATAAGAGCATCTTACAGATTTCTCTGGCATCATTAATGCGATTTTATTGTCTAGCCAGGGTTATGCTAAATTGCCCAGGAGGGTCTTGAACTTACCTCCTGCCTGGGCCTCCCAAGTAGCTGGGATTATAGGCACACACGCCACCAAGCCCACCACATTATACTTTTAAAAATTTTGTCTTCAAAAGCTCTTAGATGATTTAAGGAAGGCAAATCCAGAATATCTTTAAATTAACTGAGACAGAAAGAAATTTGTTTGTTTTTGTTTGTTCGTGGTGCTGGAGCTAAGCAAGTGCTATACCCCTGAGCTGTACCCCACTCCAAGAAAGGAATTTCTTAAACCAGGCACAAAGAACATAAACTATGAGGGGAAGAATAGTACACTTGCCTACATCAGAGTTCAATATTCCAGCCAGGTGAGGTGGCACAAGTCTGTAACAGCTACTCAGGAGGCTGAGGCAGGAGAATTGCAAGTTCTAGGCCAACCTGGGTAATTTAGGGAGACCTGTCCCAAAATAAAAAATATAAAAAGAGCTGGGATGTAGTTCGGTGGTAAAGCACTCATAGATTCAATCTCCAGTACCTACCCCTTCCAAAGAGAGAGAGAGAGAGAGAGAGAGAGAGAGAGAGAGAGAGAGATGAAGAGAAAGCATCAGTCCAATCACAAATAAGAAAGGATTTCAAAAGGCATTTTGTTGAGACTAGGAAACCCAAAGGGCTCATCATTGTATAAAAAGTTGCTACCACTCAGAAGTATTCAGAGAAATGTGCTTAAAAACATAATGAGATACCAGCTCACATCTAGAGATTGACAGAAACTCTGCTTCTAGAAATGTGCTCCAAAGAAACTCTGGCCAAGTGAGCAGAGAAGAGCCATGGAGGGGGGCTGGGGGTGTGGCTCAAGCGGTAGCGCGCTCACCTGGCATGCGTGCTGCCCGGGTTCGATCCTCCGCACCACATACCAACAAAGATGTTGTGTCCGCCGAGAACTAAAAAATAAATATTAAAAAAAAAATTCTCACTCTCTCTTTTTTTTTTTTAGAGAGAGAGAGAGAGAATTTTTAATATTTATTTTTTAGTTCTCAGCGGACACAACATCTTTGTTGGTATGTGGTGCTGAGGATCGATCCCGGGCCGCACGCATGCCAGGCAAGCGGGCTACCGCTTGAGCCACATCCCCAGCCCTCTCTCTCACTCTCTCTTTAAAAAAAAAAAAAAAAAGAGCCACAGAGGGCTGCCCCCCCACCCCCCCCTCCCCACCCCACCCCCCCCTTCACCGCACAGGGTTGAGCTTGGCAGTAAAAACTGCAGGCAGCTGAAATCCCATCCCTGGGGAATGGTGAATGAAATATGGGTTGGTCACCTGGGGGCACACCACGCAGCAGTTACAATGAATGAATTAGAACTTCCTGTGTGTCGGTAATTGATATTTATAATGTTATGAGAAAAGAGGGGGCTCAAAACGAGACATGAGATGCACAGCGGGGTGACATTGGCTGGCCTGGCACACACCAACAATGGAACCATCAATATTAGAGGAAAAAATAAAAGAAGGCCCAGCCCTAGCCTTGCCTGGCTTGCCTGCCTGCACCTCTTCCACACCTTGTTCATACAACGATGCTGTGCACAAAGGAAAGCAGGGCCCGGGTTGGGAGGCAGTTCAGGGGTAGAGCTCATGCTTACCATGCCAGGGCTGCCGCAACCCCAGCAGGACACCAGAAACTAAAGTAAAAAGTATCAAAAAATTAGAACCTTCCTGCCCTGCTGGGGGGAAATGTAACAACATCATGGAGCTACTTTGGAAAATAAACTAGTGCTTGTCAAACAGTTAAAATCAGCTACCCTGACTGCCATTCTGCTCCTAGGTGTAGACCCAAGAGAAATGGAAACTCACGTCCACAGAAAAACCATACACGAGAGTTGAGAGTAGCATTGGATATCACAGCCAAAAAGTGGAAGCAAGTCAATTATCTATTGACTTCAGGCACCGTGGCCGAGGCCTGTGATCCCAGCGACTCAGGAGGCTGAGGCAGGAGGATTGAAAGTTCAAAGCCAGCCTCAGCAAAAAGCAAGGTGCTAAGCAACTCAGTGAGACCCTGTCTCTAAATAAAATACAAAATAGGGCTGGGGGTGTGGCTCAGTGGTCGGGGTGCCCCTGAGTTCAATCCCTAGTACCAAAAAACAAAACAAAAACATAAAACCAAATATCCATTGACTGATGAACAGATAAATGTGTTATGTCAGTGTAAAGGAATAATATTCAGCCAAAAAGAAAAAGAAAGAAAGAAAAAAAAGAAGAAAAAGAAAGAAAGAAAAGAAAAGAAAGAAAGAAAGAAAGAAAGAAAGAAAGAAAGAAAGAAAGAAAGAACTGACACATGCTACTATGGGAATGATCTTGGAAGCTTTATGCTGGGTGAAAGAAGACACAGATTGTGTGAGTCCATTTAAGGCAATGTACAGAATCTGCAAATCTATAGATAGTAGTCGTCTAGGGATGGGGGATGCAGGGAGGTGGGGGGGGGCTGCTAACAGGTGTGGGGTTTCTGGGGGGGTGATGCAAATGTTCTAAACTTGATTGTTCTAAACTTGATGGGTTGCACAACTCTGTGAATTCACTAAAAAGCATTGAATCCTATGTTTATTTATTTTTTAATTGTATATTTTAAATGGATTCATTGTATGCTATGGGTAATGTTTCTCAATAACATTTATATATATATATATATATATGTGTGTGTGTGTGTGTGTGTGTGTGTGTGTATAGATAGAGAGAGAAAGAGAGAGAGAGAGAGATTGTGTGTGTTAAATCCAGTTTAAATAAATCAACTTCCACACTTATTTTTTAGTTGTTGATGGATCTTTATTTTATTTGCTTATTTATGTGTGGTGCTATGAACCGAACCCAGTGCCTCACACGTATAAGGCAAGTGCTCTATTGCTGAGCTTCAACTCCTGCCCCATCCCATACTTATTTTTTATTGAACTGATTCCCATCTCTACAAGTCTCTCATGACACACACACACACACACACACACACACACACACACACACACATACACACACACACACACATACAGCTAACCACTATTGTTCATTTCTCTTTTTTTAATTTATTTTTAGTTGTTGGTGGACACAATATCTTTATTTCATTTTTTTAATGTGGTGCTAAGTTTCGAACCCAATGCCTCACATGTGCTAAGTGAGCACTCTACCACTGAGCCACAGCCCCACCCCACTATTGTTCATTTCTTGTCGATTTTTCCAGAGTTTTCATGCATATAAAAGTAAATATAAGAGCTGGGGCTGGGGCTCAGCAGTAGAGCTCTCACCTAGCACGTGTGAGGCCCTGGGCTCCATCCTCAGCACCACATAAAAATAAATAAATAAAATAAAGGTATTGTGTCCAACTACAACTAAAAAATGAATATTTTTTTAAAAAGTAAATATAAATATAGATTCTCCTCTCTCACCCTGGTACACAAGAAGCATCATCTTGCTTTGCCCTTCCTATAATGTGCCAGTGCATTTACACTTTCCTGATTCCTCTTATAGCCATGTAGCATTCAATTTTATGGATAAACTGTAATTTGTTTAACTAGTCTTGGGATAGACATTTGGGTTGTTCCTAACTCTGTTCTGGTGCTGGGGATAGAACTGGTGGCCTAGTGCTCTACAGCAGAGCTATACCCCCAGCCTCTACTCCACCCCCAGCTTCTAACCTACCCCCAGCCTCTAACCCACCCCAAGCCTCTACCCCACCTCTTTTTACCTTAACAATGTTACAAAGCATAGCTGTTCTATGCTTTGTAGCATATCCTGCAGGATAAATGACCAGAAATGGACTTTCTGAATCAACAGGTGCATCTCCGTAGTGGTGATTGACACTGCCAGATGGTGCCACACTGGCCCTACCATGCACGTCCCCAGCAGCAAAGTGCGTGGTGCCTGATTTCACCAGCCTCGCTGAGGGAGGCAGCGTCTCTGTAGTTTAGTTTGCATTTCGTTTTCTGTGAGCATTCTTTCGACATGTTCAGGAGCCATGTGTATTTTTCTGGTCATTCTCTCTGTCGCTTCCCCACTGGATGCACACTTTTCTTTCTATTTCTGAAAAGAAGATGCTCTCTACTAGGAGAACTCAGCCTTTTGTAGTGAGCGGATGGTGCTTCTCCATCCCTGTACTTGGGTTTCTTGGCCTGCTTAGCTCCTCTTTCCTGTTCCCTGTGTGGCTCAAGCGGTAGCGAGCTCACCTGGCATGCGTGCGGCCCGGGTTCAATCCTCAGCACCACATACAAACAACGATGTTGTGTCCACCGAGAACTAAGAAATAAATATTAAAAAAAAAGAATTCCCTTCCTCAGGACTAGCACAGTCCTCTCCTGTGGAGTGTGACTGAGGCTGCTGGGATGGGTGAGTGGACCAGCTGCCAGGGTGAAGGTGTGGAGGGACTGCAGGGGCCTCCCATCTGAGCAGGGCTGAGAGCTGGAGCCACCAGGAAGCCACCTGGATACCTGTTGGAAATAATAATAAGTAATAACGACCCACTAAGTTGCTGAGGCTGGCTAAAAACTTGCCTCTTGCCTCAGCCTCCCAAGTAGCTTGGATCACAGGTGTGCACCACCCCACACACTTTAAATGCATGCCCTCAGTCCCCATGGTGATAGGAGATAGGTATCTACTATCTTCCTTTGCAGGATATTGATTGAGCAGATTAGCAATAATGGATCTCTTCCTTCATTTACTCATGCAGTCGTTCCCTCACACGGTGAACAGTGAATGATGACTGAATGCCAGTGGTGCTAAGCGCCAGGTGCATTATATATTGAAACAAAAATAGGCCTGCCTTCATGAAGGTTGCAGTCAAGTGTTAGAGATCCTGACGGATAAGTGGTCATTAATTAGGCAAAGAGAGGGAGGGAAAAGCATTCCCGGTAGAGGGAACATCATATGCGAAGGCCCAGTGAGAGGAGGGGGCGTGGGAGTGGGAGCAACAGGAGCAGACTGATTGATGGATTGCCAAGAGGCAGAGAGCCCAACAGTTCAGACCTTCCAAGTCTCCGACTGTGTTGGTCAGCTTTCTGTCACTGCAACAAATAACTGGGATGACTGGCTTATAAAGGGAAAAGGTTTGTTTTGGTCACAGTTTTGGAGGTTCAGTTCATGATCAGTGGGCTCAGCTGTTGAGGCGGCGCATCATGATGGAGGCCAATGCTGGAGCAGAACCCTCACCTCAGGGCTAGGAAGTGAAAAACAGGAGAAGAGGGCAGAGCTGGGCCCGCAGTCCCCTTCAAGGGCATGCCCAGGGACCAGAGGCCTCCCGCGAGGCTCGAGCTCACAAAGTTTCAGTCACCCACACCTTCACCACGCCAGGGACCAGGACTTTAACACCTAGGCCTTGGGGAGACGTTCCAGTCTGAAGGACAGCGCTGACACTTCCAGCCATCCTGCAAGACAGCTGCTGCAGAGGAGCAAACCCAAACACAGAAGGGTAAATAACCTCCCCAAAGACACACAGCACTACCATCAGTGATGTGACAATGGAGCTGGGGTAGGACCCAGACCTCTCTGGAGTCCTAAGCAGCTCTCGTCCTTAAGTGAAAGTGAGAAACTAATGTGACTCCTTTTTTGAAAATAAATAACAGCAGCTTGTACCCAAGGCCTGTCCTGAGGAAGGGGGGGGGGCATGATCCTTGTCCTTGGAAAAATCCATAGAGCTTTTCTAGGCAGATAGCCACCCTGCTGAGTTGTTTGCAGGAGAGATCTGCAGTGCCAGATGTCCCTGACTCAGGTTAGGTGAGGACCCATAGCAACCTCTTAGCAATCACCAAACAGCATGAGACAGGGAAATACCTGGGATGCCAGATAACCCCCCAGTAGTTTATGGTGGTTGATAACATGTTGGGAAACCATGTAGTTTAGCACGTACTCCCCTCGTGGCCAGACCCACCAGTTTAAAGGAAACCCCTTCTTGTACTAACCAATCACCCCACCCAACTTGTTCCCACCAGTGAATGTGCTAATCAATGTTAAGAGTTGTTTGATTTTCCCGCAGTTTGGAATGATTTGCTGTATGTTGTTGTTATGCATAGAGTATCCCCCCCAAAACCTATAAAATCTCACTGAACAAAGGACTGGGACTCACTCCCTAGGACTGCTGTGTCGGGAACGGTTGTGAGTCCAGGCTCAAGCTTGCAATAAAGACTCTTGTGTGACTGCATCGGATTCAGCTCCTGGAGGTCTAATGGGATCCCACGAATCTGGTATTACAAAAGAAAGCAGATGTGGGGCAGATGTGTCGTCTGGGGACCACCCAGGACTATTACTTTTTTCTTTTTTTGTACTGGGGATTGAACTTCTGGACATTTACCCTCTGAGCCACATCCCAGCCCTATTTTGTATTTTATTTAGAGACAGGATCTCACTGAGTTGCTTAGCACTTCACTGTTGCTGAGGTTAGCTTTGAACTTGTGATCCTCCTGCCTCAGGCTCCCAAGCGGCTGGGATTACAGGTGTACGCCACTATGCACGGCCCCCATTCAGGACTTGCAGCTTTAACCACATAGGAGTTTCCATAGTGGAGGGAATGAAGAGTGCACAGTTTTCTTGGCCAAGGGAATCTTAGTGATGCTCAGTCAAAAGAGATGCCATGGGGGATGGGATCGTGGCTCAGTGGTAGAGCGCTTGCCTTGCATGTGTGAGGCCCTGGGTTCGATTCTCAGTAACACACACAAATAAATACAATAAAGGTCTATCAACAACTAAAAAATATTGAGAGAGAGAGAGAGAGAGAGAGAGAGAGAGAGAGAGAGCTGCCACGGTGAGACACAGAGGAATCACCCAGCAGAGGCAGAGGACAGGACTGACCCTGGGGGCCTCCTTCCAGCCAGGCCAGCTTCAGGTCAGATGGCTCTGCTGCTTCTTTATTCAAGCAGAATAAAAATTCCTAGAAAAAGTAAGTCTCCCAACTGTCCCTCCATCCCCCATCCCCCTGCCATCTCTCTGCCCCAGAGGCCAGGCTGTTGACTAGTCTCAGGCGTATTTAGATAGATAGACAGATAGACAGATGTGTAGAGCTGGACACGATGGCACACACCTTGTAAACCCAACTACTCAGGAGGCTGAGGCAACTTCGAGGCCAGCCTGAGCAACACAGGAAGAACCCATTTCAAAATAAAAATTTTAAAAAGGGTTGGGGAAGACCCAGAGACAAACCCACATAATTACATTTGTATTAGATAAAGGCGCCAAAAACATGCATTGGAGAAAAGATAGCATCTTCAATAAATGGTGCTGGGAAAACTGGAAATCCATATGCAACAAAATGAGATTAAACCCCTATCTCTCACCATGCACAAAACTCAAAGTGGATCAAGGACCTAGGAATTAAACCAGAGACTTCAAAGTAGGCCCAATCATCAACATAAGACTCATATAGCGCAAAAATTACAATCAAGACTCAATAAATGGGATGAATTCAAACTAAAATGCTTTCTTCTCTGCAAAAGAAACAAT
The DNA here is from genome assembly GCF_052094955.1 of Ictidomys tridecemlineatus. NCBI lineage: Eukaryota > Metazoa > Chordata > Mammalia > Rodentia > Sciuridae > Ictidomys > Ictidomys tridecemlineatus. Next base: position 21,488 of record NW_027526125.1, read on the forward strand.
CAGTGAGGTGAATAGGGAGCCTACAGAATGGGAGCAAATTTTCACCACACACATCAGATAGAGCACTAACCTCTAGGATATATAAAGAACTCAAAAATCTTACAACCAAAAAAACAAATAACCCAATCAATGGGCCAAGGAATTGAACAGATACTTCTCAGAAGGAGATATACAATCAGTCAACAAATACATGAAAAAGTGTTCAACATCTCTAGCAATTAGAGAAATGCAAATCAAAACTACTTTAAGATTTTATCTCATTCCAGTCAGAATGGCAGCTATTAAGAACACAAACAACAATAAGTGTTGGTGAGGATGTGAGAAAAGGCACACTCACACATTGCTGGTGGGACTGCAAATTGGTGCAGCCAATATGGAAAGCAGTGTGGAGAATCCTTGGAAAACTGGGAATGGAACCATCATGTGACTCAGCTATCCCACTCCTAGGTCTATACCCAAAGGACTTAAAAACAGGATGCTACAAGGACACAGCCACATCCATGTTTATAGCAGCACAATTCACAATAGCTACACTGTGGAACCAACCTAGATGCTCTTTTGAGGTGAATGGATAAAGAAAATGTGGTATATATTCACAATGGAATATTACTCTGCATTAAAAGAGATTAAAATCATGGCATTTTCAAGTAAATGCATGGAGTTGAATATAATGCTACATTAAGTAAGCCAATCCCCCCCCCAAAAAAAAACAGATGCTGAATGTTTACTCTGATATAAGCAGGCTGATTCATAATGGGGTTGGAATGGGGAGCATGGGTAGATTAGATGAACTCTAGATAGGGCAAAGGGGAGAGAGGGAAAAGAAGGGATTATGGGGGTGGAAAGACAGTGGAATGAGGTGGACATCAATACTCTAAGTACATGCATGAAGACACGAATGGTGTGACTCTACATTGTGTACAACCAGAAATATGAAAAATTGTGTTATATGTGTGTAATATGAATTGTAATGCATCTTGCTATCATATGTAACAAATTAGAATAAAATTTTCAAAAAGGGTTGGGGATGTATCTCCATGGTAAAGCACCCCTGGGTTCAATCCCCAGTACTGTTAAAAAAAAAGAGAGGCATCTACATGTATATGTGTGTGTAACATGCACGCGCGTGCACACACACACACACACACACACACACACATATGCATATACTGCATTTGTTGGGAAGCTTTTGGCTACAAGTACAAAAACAACCTACAAATGTGTGATGGACTTCTCAGCAAGAGAGGAGATAATAGATGCCTGGATTGCCTGTCCAGAAGCTGTCTAATAGGAACCTCAATTTTTTTATTTGAACTTTTGCTTTCTGATTCCCCCAAACTGATTTTTTTTTCATTTTCTAAACAACTGGTTGCTTAAGCCAAAAAAAAAAAAAAAAAAAAAGAAAGAAAGAAAGAAAAACCACATTCAAATCACTTTGGATTTCTCTCTTTCGCTCACTTTTCACATCCGATCACTCAGCCGGCCCAGCTTTCCTGCAAATGTGGAAGTAGATCAACCCTAAAGAAACGAAGCTTACAAGCTTACGCCAGGACTTCAACTGGTGAGAGCTGCCAAAGCCCTAGCCAAGTGTCCTCAGGGTCATAGGCTCCCCCAGCCCCCCATAGAGGTAAGGTCCTGCAGCTGCAAGCAGACCACTGTCCCCGACTGCCCCGCACTCCCAGGACAGGTGTCAGGTGGCACTGGGGGGCCATGGGCAGTGTCACCTAAGGGGAAGCTGAAGTGGGGAATCCATCTCATTCAGTTCCGTGGGAGGGGATCATGTCGCTCACGATCTCTTCGGTATTGTTCATTGTCCTGGTGTAGAGGTGACTTGCAGAACACTCCTGCTGCACATGGTGCTCACTCACCCAGTGTCAGGATTCACAAGTCTCACTGCTACGATGGCCAGAGCAAAGGAAGGACAGAATCTGGTTCTCTGGATTTACATGCCCCTGAGTGCATCCATGGGGACTCCTTGACAGCCCAAGTACTTATGTGGAAATCATGCACATATAGGTCACGTGTGGCTCTGTGCCTGCTGCCCAGAGCATCCCAACAGCACTCACAGACCCCAAAAGTGTTCGGGGAAGGAGATGTACAGCTGGGCGTGCCTCTGAGGAGGGGGACATCAGTCCCCGAGAGGGACCAACTTATTTTTCCTACATATTTTTATTGTCCTTGAATTTTGTTTATCTTGGGCCAGTTTTCACCATTTCAAAATTAGGTAATAAAACTTCAAAAGACAGTGGAACGATTGGGTTTTACATTTCTTTTAAGTGTGTGAAAGAAATCCATTCAATCTGGCAAGACTGGCTCTTGCTGAAATAGCCTCAGAAACCTGGGAAAGTAAGAAGGCAGTGTCCTTGGCAGGTTCACTCACCAAGGGGTGGAGACAATGACGTGGCACTTGCATCTCAGAATCAAGGGACATTCAGAATTCTTTCTGCCTGCTCCTTACCCCCCATCCCATAGACTCCCCCAGCCCAGCCTGACATTTCAAAGGATTTCCAGGACGGGACCTGGCGCCACTGCACCTCCCCAAGGGTCTGAATGCCTACTTTCAATGCGACAGGCGGGACTCCTCTTCAAAGGCTGTAGAGAAAATGTGACCAGCAGCTAAGGGACCTCAAAGACAGTGTTGTCAGTTGTTTTACAAGTCAGGAGGCACAGGTCCTGGGAGGAGGAAGGGCTTTGTCAAGGTCACACAGAGTTCATTGGTGGCAGGATAGGAGTCACCAAGCCTTTTCCTGCTCAAAGGGCCTCCCTGGTCCTCAGAATGGGGGCACCAGACGATCCCCTAAGAAAAAGGACCTAGACACCCATGGAGTCAGCCCACCCAAGTTCAAGTTCTCAGTCATCCATATCCTAGTTTGGTGGCTTTGGGCAAATTGCATCATGACAAAAGAAAAACAAGATTCATGTCAGGACTGTTTCCTTGTCAGGAGCCTGTTTCCTTGTCTACAAAATAAAGATCTCGTAGGGCTGGCCTAAGGGTTGTCATGAGGATTGGTATCACAAGTCCATAATCTTTGGGCAGAAGTCATTGTTTCCAAATTTAGACATGTTTAGATTTCAGAGGGGGGGGTGAGGTTTATGAGCCACGTATCCTACCGTGTTCCATCACCATTTCTGTGACTCGTGATTATTCAAACTAGGGCTCCACGAGAGTCCAAGTAGCCTCAGAGCAGCCCGGGATTTGTCCTAGAATGAGTCGTAGCATCAGACTTGGTGGAAGCTGTTGGTTTTCATAGTCTTTTTTGGGCTTCAGAATTGAGGGATTGTAATAAAAAATGACAGCCGATCTTCACTGTGCGGTTCCCTGGAACTCGGCACCTCGTGGGTGAACTTGCTGAATCCACAGAACAAACCCACGTAGTGGATCCTAGTGCAGCCCCCGCGAGGCAGGAGAACCCTCGAGCAGGGCCAAGGGATGCACCTGGGCAGCATGGGGTTAAGTGAGATCATGATGTGAACTGCCGGTGACAGCACCCAGCCCATGAGGACAGCGCCACAAACCCTGGCTGTCATTCCCCTCGTTCAGCATCCCTTTATGTTAAAAACATTAGAAAAACTAAGGATAACAGGAACTTACCTTGACATTGTAAAAGCTATCTATGCTAAGCCTCAGGCTAGCATTATTCTGAATGGAGAAAAGTTGAAGGCATTCCCTCTAAAATCTGGAACAAGACAGGGATGCCTTCTATCGCCACTTCTATTTAATTTAGTCCTTGAAATATTAGCCAGAGCAATTAGACAGACAAAAGAAATTAAAGGCATAAAAATAGGAAAAGAAGAACTTAAATTATCACTATTTGCGGGCGACATGATTCTATACCTAGAAGACCCAAAAGGGTCTACAAAGAAACTACTAGAACTAATAAATGAATTAAGCAAAGTGGCAGGATATAAAATCAACATGCATAAATCAAAGGCATTTCTGTATATCAGCGACAAAAGTTCTGAAACGGAAATGAGGAAAAACACTCCATTCACAATATCCTCAAAAAAATAAAATACTTGGGAATCAACCTAACAAAAGAGGTGAAAGATTTATACAATGAAAACTACAGAACCCTAAAGAGAGAAGTAGAAGAAGATCTTAGAAGATGGAAAAATATACCCTGTACATGGACAGAACTAACATCATCAAAATGGCGATATTACCAAAAGTTCTCTATAGGTTTAATGCAATGCCAATCAAAATCCCAACGGTATTTCTTGTAGAAATAGATAAAGCAATCATGAAATTCATATGGAAAAATAAAAGACCCAGAATAGCAAAAGCAATTCTAAGCAGGAAGTGTGAATCATGCGGTATAGCGATACCAGATTTCAAACTATATTACAGAGCAACAGTGACAAAAACAGCATGGTACTGGTACCAAAACAGGCGGGTGGACCAATGGTATAGAATAGAGGACACAGAGACTAATCCACAAAGTTACAACTATCTTATATTTGATAAAGGGGCTAAAAGCATGCAATGGAGGAAAGATAGCATCTTCAACAAATGGTGTTGGGAAAACTGGAAATCCATATGCAACAAAATGAAACTGAATCCCTTTCTCTTGACATGCACAAAAGTTAACTCAAAATGGATCAAGGAGCTTGATATCAAATCAGAGACTCTGATCTGATAGAAGAAAAAGTTGGCTCCGATCTACATATTGTGGGGTCGGGCTCCAAATTCCTTAATAGGACACCCATAGCACAAGATTTAATAACTAGAATCAACAAATGGGACTTACTTAAACTAAAAAGTTTTTTTCTCAGCAAGAGAAACAATAAGAGAGGTAAATAGGGAGCCTACATCCTGGGAACAAATTTTTACTTCTCACACTTCAGATAGAGCCCTAATATCCAGAGTATACAAAGAACTAAAAAAATTAGACAATAAGATAACAAATAACCCAATCAACAAATGGGCCAAGGACCTGAACAGACACTTCTCAGAGGAGGATATACAATCAATCAACAAGTACATGAAAAAATACTCACCATCTCTAGCAGTCAGAGAAATGCAAATCAAAACCACCCTAAGACACCATCTCACTCCAGTAAGATTGGCAGCCACTATGAAGTCAAACAACAACAATTGCTGGCGAGGATGTGGAGAAAAGGGTACACTTGTACATTGCTGGTGGGACTGCAAATTGGTGCGGCCAATTTGGAAAGCAGTATGGAGATTCCTGGGAAAGCTGGGAATGGAACCACCATTTGACCCTGCTATTGCCCTTCTTGGACTATTCCCTGCAGACCTTAAAAGAGCATGCTACAGGGATACTGCTACATCGATGTTCATAGCAGCAGCACAATTCACAATAACTAGACTGTGGAACCAACCCAGATGCCCTTCAATAGATGAATGGATAAAAAAAAAATGTGGCATTTATACACCATGGAATATTACGCAGCACTAAAAAATGACAAAATCATGGAATTTGCAGGGAAATCGATGGCACTAGAACAGATTATGCTTAGTGAAGCTAGCCAATCCCTAAAAAACAAATACCAAATATCTTCTTCGATATAATGAGAGCAACTATGAACAGAGCAGGGAGGAAGAGCAGGAAGAAAAGATTAACATTAAACAGAGACATGAGATGGGAGGGAAAGGGAGAGAAAAGGGAAATTGCATGGAAATGAAATGAGACCCTCATTGCTATACAAAATTACATATAAGAGGTTGTGAGGGGAATGGGAAAATAAACAAGGAGAGAAATAAATTACAGTAGATGGGGTAGAGAGAGAAGATGGGAGGGGAGGGGAGGGGGGATAGTAGGGGATAGGAAAGGTAGTAGAATACAACAATTACTAATATGGCATTATGTAAAATTGTGGATGTGTAAACGACGTGATTCTGCAATCTGCATTTGGGGTAAAATTGGGAGTTCATAACCCACTTCAATCTAATGTATGAAATATGATATGTCAAGAGCTTTGTAATGTTGTGAACAACCAATAAAAAAACCAGAAAAAAAACTCTTCTGTGTTTCACATTCAATTGTTTTATTTCATTCATTGATTCATATAATAAATATCGTTTGAGCAAAACCTCATATTTGGACATGACCAGAGAAAGCTGGACTTTAGAGAGGAGGGCTGCAAGAAAGTCATGAGATCCAGGAAGAGCAGCAGTGAACACTCACATGGTGTGTCTGAGTAGGCTGGGGCGGGGGGAATCTCTTGGCTTAAGTATTAAAACTAACATTAATTGTTTTTAAGATGTGGGAAGGGAAGCCACACCACAGAGGCTTGTGTCATGCAATAGTAAGTAAGTCTTGGGCTCTAAATTCTAAGTACTTTGGCTTTAACAGGCCATGCTAAAACAGGATTCTATAAAACTGCACTTTTCATCCTGATTTTAGCTTGAGAGCCCATGGTCACAGGTCCTCTGCACTTCCACAAGTGACACCCTAACTATTTCACTAAGGTTCAGATCTGTGGGTCCCTGCTGTTACAAGATTTTCCCCTTCAGAATTATAGGGAGGTTCAGAAACTTGGTCCATGCACTGGGACAAAGAAAGTGTCTTGGGCATCTGGGGAAAGTTGCCCTTTGCCGACCTCATGGAAGCATTTTGCATTGTTGCTGAATGTGTGTCCTCCTTCTGGACACCAGGCTGGAGGAGGTAGGGAGGAAAAGGGTATGGGTTCCCTGCCAGTAGCGCTTTGGCTCTTCTGTCTGGGAGAACATTCTCCCTAGACACTATTGCCCAAATCTTACTGGACAGAGTAAGCCAATGACCCTCACTTGTTACAGAGGGGCTGGCCTTACCATTCTGCCTCTAATCCAGGGAGGCAAGGAACAGGCAGGAGTAAGTGGCTTTGGAAAGCCCCATCCTTTTTTTGCTGCAGCAGTTTGCCATTAGGGTTTGGGAAGGCACCATATGAGGCCAATCTATCTATCCCAGAGGTAGACAAATTGAGAATGAGGATCTCAGAAAACAAAAAATTCAACTTAAAATAATGCATTATATTTTGAACACTGAATGCTTGACAGTACATTTCATATCTCATCTCCTGGTACTTGCAAATGCTAGTCAACACTCAGAGGGAAAATTCATGTTTCTCATGTCAAATATCCTTGCAGCTCACATCTCCTCCTGTTGTGAACAGTTAAACTGATCCCTATGAGGACAGTCTGCTCACACTATAATCTTCTGTGACACTAAACCTTAATCTGTCTTAAAATTTTCTATTGCTTTTTACTAAAATATTCTCCTGGAACTTTTTAAGTGCACATTCATTTCCATGGATGAGGATAAATTGCATGATCAGAGGTCCTCCAGCCAATGCTGACGTGCCTGCCCAGCCCAAGTCCAAGGTAATCACTCAGATTACTTGTTGCCATCTATCTAGCTAATTCAATGTCACTATTCTTCCTCTGGTCTAAGAGAATTTACCCTTTCCTAAAATGAGCTTTATCTCATATTAAGATATGAGGGGGGATAGCCCATGTGGGGGAAGTTGGCATCACTGAGGCCCACCCTTCTGCTGCCAGGCTTCCAATAAAGGGGCCATCAAAGCCTTGCATTAGAAGAGAAAGCCCACTTTTAAAAAGTGGCTGCAACCTGCTACTTAATAAATGAAAATCATGATGATTTGACTTTGCAAATGGTGGCCTTCTCTAAATACCCTGTTCTGCCTTCAAGTCTATCCTCCAACCCCACCACTGACCTATTCTTGGCCTAAATCTTACTTGCCATCCAGATGACAGTTTTGTTGTCACATCCTTCTGCAGGCCTTCTCTGTCCCCGTGGCTGGAACCCCCACTCATCCGGAGCATCCTGTAGAGTAGATACAGCTGTACCTCTTTCAAGTACAAATAGAATGTAAGCAGCCTGTGACCAGAGGTCTCTGTAGCCAAGTGCAGAAAAGCAGAAGGGAGAAGGGAAAATCAGTTTTAACAATACATCTTGTCTGACCAAACAGCGTTGACTCTCCATACTTGTGGTTTCTGCAACTAAGTTAGGATTAAAAAATATTCAGGGAAAAAATGGCATATTTATTGAACATGTGCAGATTTTTTTCTTATTATTATTCCCTAATCAATGCAATATAATATGTAAATATATAACAACATAATATTAATTTATAATGGGTATTATAAATCTAAAGGAAATTTAAAACATACAGGAGGATATGCATAGTTTATGTCCAAATGCTTTTATATAAAAGATAGAAGCATTCCCAGATTTTTAGTTTGGGATGAGTCCTGGAGCCAATCTCCTTCAGATACAGAGGGATGACTATATTCAAAGTAATGTGATTGGATACAATCAGCATGAAAAAATAGCACTGGGAATTTTACATCCTTTGTGTAATTCCAGTGAGTGTTTTATACTCATAGCATCTCTCAGTTAACACTATTTAACACTACTCAGTTAACACTACTTCAGGTGCTGGGCAGCTACATATGGTCCATGGCACCTGTACCACATGGCCTACTTGGAGTACATTTGTGCTTCTAACCCACTACCCTCAAGAGTGGGGTTAGACTTATCCTTCACTACTGTACCTCTAACAGCTTCCTAAAGCCGCTGCTCGGCCGCGGGGGCGACGGGGTCGGGTGGCGAGCGAGCGCGCGGGTCTTTTGCGCTGGTGCCGGGCGGCGCTGGCCCCGCCCCTCCGCCCCTGTGCGACTGCCCGCCCCGCCCCCGTTGCTGCGCTGGTTCCGGGCCACGCGGCCCCGCCCGCTTCATGTGGCCCGGCCCGCGGCGGCCGTCGGCTGGGATCGGCGAGGCGGCGGTGGCGGCCCGGGAGGCTCGGGAGGCGGCGGCGGAGGCCCAGGCGGCGGCGCAGGGAGCGGCAGGAGCAGGCCCGGCCCTCGAGCGGCCGCCCGGCTGCAGCATGTGCGCCCGCCGGGGGCTGCTGTGGCTGCCGCGCCGCTTGCCGCTCGCCGCGCTCTTCTTCTTCTCGCTCTCGTCCTCGCTGCTCTACTCCGTCTACGTGGCGCCCGGCATAGGTAGGAGGGGGCCTCCCGGGACCCGACCCCGACCCGGCCCGGCGCGCCTGAGGCCGCCGCACCTTCTCGCCCGTTGCGCCCGGCCCCGGGCCCCTCCCCGCCGCGCCGCGGACCCCTTCCCCCCCTCCCCCCCGCGCCGCGGACCCCTTCCCCCCCCTCCCCCCCCCCCCGCCCCACGGACCCCTTCCCCCGCCCCGCCCCGCCCCGGCGCGGCTCCCGGCATTCCGCGCACCGACCTGGCGCCGGCGGCAGCGCCCCGCCGCCCGCGCATCCTCCCCCGGCGCCGGAGCCCCCTGCCCGCCCGAGCCGCGCTCCCGCGCCGGGTCTCCAGTCCCCCGGTCCCCGGGTCCCGCCGACCCCTGGCCCGCCCGCGCTGCCCACTCCCCCGCAGCGTCCTGCTGCCTCTGGCCCCCGAGTCCGAGCCCGGGGAAGCGGGGTATCCGCGCCCTCCTTTCTTCCACTCGCCTGCTCCCAGCCTTGCGGGCGGGGAGGCGGCGGCTCCTCGTGTCAGCCAGCCGGTGCCTGCTTTGGGGACCGAGGGGAAGTTTGAATTGGCCCCAGAGGAGGGACTGTGAGTAGGGTCTCCGGGAACCGCTGCCAGGTGGAAGTGGCGGGAGCGTGGTGAAGACAGGGAAGGGGACTGGTTCTTCTCAGAGGCTCGTCCTCCAAGGAAGACAGCCCCGAGGAGCGCACCTCGCCCGCACGCACTGTGAGAACCCAGCAAGCGGAGGACAGAGGACATCCAGGTCAAACCTGGATCCCAGCCCCTGCCCGGGATGACCTTGGGCAGGTGACCGAGCCTCAGCTTTTCTTCTCTGTAAAATGGGGGTACGAACCCCAACCCATAAAGATTTAAGGGTGGAAGTAGGTAAATGCTTTTTAAAGCTATTATCACTATACCTGGTGCATGAGAGTTTTCAAAATAAGTAAAAACATTGATTATGTGTAAGTTTCAGAAAAGAAGGGAGTAGGTGGAAGATTTAAAGAATATCTTTACCTGTCTTGGCATCACCATGGAACTCAGATAAAACCTCAGTATTGGGCGAAAAATGAGCAGAAGATGCTGTTGGGGGGTGAGGCAAGGACAGTAAATTCTGCTAAAAAATTCTGATTATTTGGGTGTCAGAGATGATGGTTTAGCTATAGGGAAAATGCCTTTTAGTATTGTAGTAGTAATGAGTGCCATTGTCTGTTGACTGCCAATACTGAACTAGCAGAACAGAGAAATTTCCAGATAGAGTAGGAGATTCTCTCCTGATTATTTAAAGAAGCATATTTTCCCTTGATGGTTAATATTGATGTTTGGTACTGTGAACTGGATCTGGGAAGCTGGAACAGGCAGCATGAGATTACCCTAACCATTTATTTACCCAGTGTAAATGCATCCCTCTAGGGAGGTAGAATATGTGGCTTGTTGGCAATGAATGATTAGATGGTAAAAAGATAGGGATTCTGGCAGAGCAAGAATAGATGACTAATTAGTGGAATTAATTGAGAAAATAATTCATTAGCATACTGGATATTAGATTTCTTAAAAGTGGATCCAAAGTGATGGGTTTGGACCCAGAGGCAGTGGTAGAGCCATTCTCCCCCTCCATTTGTGAAAGTGACAGGTATTTCTGGTCTGGTTCCATAAGTCAGCTATATCTAAAGGGGAGACTGTGTCCCATGGAGGAGATAATCACCCTTTTGATTGGAAAGGTTTGGAGCCAAATTCTTCTACAGAGTTGAAAATTAGGATTAAAAATCCAAGGTCAAATATTTTCTCTGATCTGTAGAAGCTAAGCCACAATGGGAGAGGGGGGTGAGGGGGAAACTAGAAGTTCTGTAGATCAGACAGAGCCCACGGATGAGCTGCCAATTAGCAGTGCATCCAGTCCCTGCAGGATAGCAAGTCCTGTCAAGGAAACTGGACACGGTAGGCCTGTCCCTTCCTATCCTGTAGGCCCAGGGCTCCCCTCTCCCACCCAGGTTCTGGAGGGGCCCAAGGAACAGAATCTTTATGTCCAGGTGGAGGACCCTGTGGCTGTGCAGATAGTGCAGTCCCTCCACCAGCTGCTGGAGGTAGACCTTGACCTGTGGCAAATGCTGTGCTCAGGGAGGGGCCGTGGCCCTCCACCTTGACTCATCCTGCTTGAGTGCCCCAGTCTAGCATCTGGGACAAGCCCAAAGGGGTTGAGGAGAGGTAGCACCCTGAGCCCTAAGTGCCAAAGGGTAGGTGGCACCCTGAGCCCTAAGTGCCAAAGCCAGAGAAATCCCCAGGAACAAGCAAGGTTGCAGGAAGCCAGGCAGTGCAGCTGGGCACAGAGCCTGGGTAGCCACGGGGCCTGGGATCCAGAGAGGCGGGGCCTGGGCCACATTTGGGGCAGCTGTATCTGGGTGGGGCTGGGACCCGCATGCAGCTCAGGCCAGTGGCAGGCAGGTGCAGAGTCACCTCGGCTTCTGTCACCACTCTCTTCTTGAAGAGGCGATCCAGCAGCTCCTCTGATGAGCACCTGGGGCCTGGTCAAGGAAAGCAGCTGAGGCTGGAACCCACCAGGAGGTGGCCAGGACAGGGTTCCTGCGGTCTCAAGGGTGGGGTACTGGTGCTCAGGTTGAGGGGAGGTGCCATGGGCCCCTGGAACCCCAGACAGCATCCAGCCCAGATGAGGGGGGCTGCCTAGGGACTGAGGCCACAGGGCAGTGGTAGGGTGGGGGCACCTGGCCTGTCTGCACAAATCCCTCCTCAGGGGAGAGACAAGAACACAGGAGCAGATCCAGCCACAAGGCCCTCCACACTGAGACCCCAGTCAGGGACCTATGGGCAGTGGGCAAAGACCTGGAGTAACCTGTGTAGGATACACCTCGCCTGACATCTGAGAGGTCACCCATGGGAGGAGACCCCTGGCCATCTCCACCGAGGACATCTGGACCCTCAGGAGCAGCTCAACCACTGACCCTGCCTGGTGACCCCCATGGACAACCCTCAGAGAGAAAGAACCCCCTGCCCAATACCATCAGGAGTGTCAGGAACAGGGCTGCTTGTCACATAGCATTGGCCACAGGAAGGTGGGCTGAGGCCGTCACAACCTGCCAGGCCCAGGGAGCATATGCTCCTCCAATCCCCAGCCTGGTGGCCACTGTACCCCTCCTCAAACCCCAAGGGGCCAGGAGAAGAAAGGATACAGTTCCAAAATGAGGATGAGAGTCTTCCGGGTCTCAAACTGGTCCAGCAGCCCAGTGACCAGCGGGTGGCTGACCGTGGCCAGGATATCTCGCTCCTGGTACACCTGGGCCCGAGTTCTGCTCCGCAGGGGGATGAACTTGGCAGCACAGAATACCTTATTTCCTTTGTGCTGTACCCTTTTTACAAAGCCAAACACGCCTCTGGGGAGGAGGGAGGGGGATCAGGATGGTGACGCTGTGCCACAGGTCCTGGGCATCCCCGGGGCCAGAAGGGCTGGAGTGTATCTGCCAATCTCCTCCTTGACCTCATAGAAGGAGTGCAGCTTCCTTCAATGGCTCTGCTCTTCTGAATCTGGCTCACTGTCTCCTGTGGTCAGCACAGAAGGTAGTTAGGACGGCAAAGGCATTGCCCTGGCCCTCGTCCCCAGTACTGTGGAGCTGGCAAGCTGTTCCCTGGGCCTGGGTCTGTGGCCCATGGGAACCTTGAGCTGGGGTCCCTGTGGGGACTGGGGATGCCATGTGGAGACCGAGCGGCCCTGGGCCTGGGAGGCTCTGCGGCTTACCCCCATGGACCAGCAGTTCCACCTTGCAGAGCACCTGGCCAGCAGCATTGTGTGCGAGACAGGTGTAGACGCCTGCATCTTGCTGGGCCACATCCTTCAGTAGCAAGCAGTGAGTGGTGCCATCCTTCTGCTGGCTCAGCCGGGCACTGTCCTCCATTTGGACACCGTCCTGAAACACCAGCAGGCCAGGACGCCATCAGCCCATCCCAGCATCAGGCCCACCTGCCCTTCCCTGGCACCTGCTGTGTGTCGGCCCCAGGTCCAGCCCCATGCCCAGCCATGATGGGCTTGGGTATTGCAGGAGGGGCCACACAGCTAGGATTGTGTGGTGCGGTTTTCGTACACACATGCACACACAGGTGCCTCCGGCCTCTGAGGGTCCCACCCTGCCTCCTTGGGCCAGCTCTTACCTTGTACCATGTCACAGTGGGCTGTGGGTGCCCCTCAATGACAGCCTCAAACTGTGCCGTACCACTCGCCTGGACCTGCACATCCTCAATGGTCACCTGCATGGTTGGGGGCCCTGGGAAGAGGTGGAAAGGGGGACATGAGGAGGGATTCCCAGGCTGCACAGCCCATACATGTGGTCAGTGAGGCTCTGAGTACACTCCAGGGCAACAGGCAACAGGGCCCCCTGGTATCTGGGAAGTTCTTCCTTCCATCCAACCACTGTCTCCCTGCTTTGCCCTCAGCTGGCCCAGCAGTCACGAGAACAGTCAAGCCAAGGCAGGCAAAACATACTAGGGGGTGATGGCTCTCTCCAGGACTGGGTCCAGCAGACACCGGATCTGTAGTGCCTGCCTCTCCTGGAGGAGAGCTCCAGCCCCCACCCCATTGTGGCACAAGAGAAGGGGTGGGGAACCTGGGCTGAAGCAGGGAGGGATCTAGCGGGCCCCTCTACCCTCCAAGCAACTGCCCCCAGCCCAGGCACTGCAGAGCCACCCTCACAGCACGCCCTGACCCCTGACCCCCATACTTGAACTTGTAGCACTGGTGTCTAATTAATTAGCAAATAGACACCAATTAATTACAGGGTCCCTGTAGCCTTGGTGGGCAGGCTGGCCAGGAAGACCAAGCTTTGACAGGAAGCCTGGAAAGGGCCCCACCCCATCCACTGGGGATGGCGTGTGACACAGCTGGAGTAGGGTGCCCAGGCTGTGGGCCTCAGGGAACTTCGGCCTGATGGAAACAGAGGTGCTGGAAGGGGCTGTGCCCACCAAAGCTTGCCCGACATGATCTCACATCTGGCTGCTCCTGAGGTGTCCTTAAAACACCTTCAGCCTAGGCAACAGGACCCTTGGTTGGCTTCTGTGAGCTGCCCTGGCAGGTTAATCCTGCCCCAGGGAGACCATGGGTCCTGATTTATATCCACTGGGTCCACCCCAGCGAGGAGCCTGGGCTTCTGACTAGCCTCTGAAGCAGGTTGTCTTGCCTGTCCCCAGGCAAACAGGGTCAGAGCTGAGCTGGGCTAGAGGACATGCAGCTGGCAGGTGCCCTGGCCACAGAACTGCTGCTGGTGTGTGTGGGGTCGTGGTGGAGGCTCCCCTGCATACAGGCATGCTTGGAGCTGTGGCATGGTGGGCACTGATGGCTGGTCTCCTTCCAGAGCTGAAAGAGCTCTTCACGTGTTTCTGATTCCGGGCTGCATCAGAGGCATGACCTCGGTCTTTCCCTTTCTTGGCCATGTTTTGGGGGCACTGTGTCTGGCCTGATGAAGGCTAGGGTCTCTGCTCTTTCTTGCCTGCTTGGGCTTTGCCACACGTATGCAAGTGCTGCCTGATGTGAGTCATAAAGACCCACATGTGTGTTTTCTTCTGGAAACTTGGTGGTAGCTCTGAAGTTGAGGTCTTTGGTTCCCTTGGAGGGAATTTGTGAGTTTGAGGCAAGGCTCCAAGTTCACTCTTTCTTAACACCATTTGTAAAAGACTATTTTCTTCCATTTTATTGTCTAAGAAATCTTGTAAAGTCCCCCAATTTTACCTGAATGTCACTGAGAACGTGGCAAGAAGGGCCAGGGGTCTCGGGTCCTTGGCTAAGGTGCAGCTGCCATTCAGCTCCCACTGGCCCCAGGCCCAGAGCCCCACCTCCCAACCATCCTGCTGGGGTAGCGTCTCAGCATGGGCACTCTGGGGACTCTCGCTTGGCCCACAGTGGTGGAAGTCCAGCTTGTTGCCCCTTCTTGGCCAGAAATTCAAGTCTCTTTCTCTTGGTTTTGAGGCTTGTGTCTCCAACCTCTCATGCCCTGGTGGGATGGAACCAGAAGGTTCTGCCACTGTCCCTGTCTGCTGTTTCTGGAGATTCAGGTCATATGACATTTTGTGCTGGGCCTAAGAGGCTTGCAGTTAGTTATTGGTGTGGAAGAACGAGGCTGGGAACAGCAGGGGTGGGCAGGCCCAGGAGGACGTGTCCCCCTGAAATCCCAAAGTCCTGAGCCTCCTCCACTCACTTTTCCTCCCCAGTGACCAGCACAGACTACGACACTGCCGCAGACGCCACGGAGACCTCATCCTACTTCAGTGCCCAGGGATACCTGTCTAGGTGGGGCCACACAGACAGCGGCCCAGGGCCTCCCGGGAAGTGGTGATCTGGGCTGGGTGGCTTAGATTGACTTTCCCAAGCCTGCAGCTTTCAGTCAGACCCTGGCCGTTTTTGTCCCTCTGCTCCTCCACTCAGCATACAGGGAATCTCAAACCTATCCGCCTCTGACCTTCACCCCGTGGGCCCTCCTGCCTGGACCCTCAGCCTGCTCCACTTTATGGCTACCCCCTTATTTGTCTTTTTTGCCAGCCGGGAGCAAGAGGGAACCGAATCAGATGAGGGGCAGCTGCCCCAGGTGGTGGAGGAGCTGAGGGACCTCCAGGTGGCCCCTGGTACACGCCTGGCCAAATTTCAGCTCAAAGTGAAAGGTGAGGTGCTGGGGAGTGGGCACCATAGCTGGAGGGAGGCCAGGAGCTGTCTCCCATTGGTTACACGTGGGAAGGGCCTGACAAGTGGAGGTCAGGAGGTCATGTGTGCCTGCTGCTGGACAACAAGAGGCTGCCACCCCACCCCCACACCAGAGGCTCGCTGGCCTCTGAGCAACCTCTTTTCTGGGCCTTTGTCTGTCTCCCATCGAAAGAGTATAGTGCCCATTGAGAATGGTCATGTGCTGACCACTCTCCTCCATGGGGTAGGCTACCCAGTCCCCAGATTGTACTGGTTCAAAGATGGCCAGCCCCTGTCTACATCTGCCCACATTCGCATGGCTGACAAGAAGACACTGCACACCCTGGAGATCGTCTCTCTCACCCGGGAGGACGTGGGCCAGTATGCAGCCTATATCAGCAATGCTGTTGGTGCTGCCTACTCATCTGCCCATCTGATGGTCTGAGGTGTGTGCCCTGAAGGAGTGAGCAGTGCCACATGTACTGCATGCCAGGCCCCATCAGGCCGGGGCCCAGCCCATTGCCCTATGCACAGTGGCACAGATGGCAGAATTGCCCCACAGGAGCGGGTGCCCAGTGGGGCTTGGACGCCCTGAGTGATGAGCAGGCTCTTGGGGGAAGCGGACGAACACTGGGCCCAGCAGACCTGCACAAAGCCCCAGTGGCAGCTCTGACAAGAAAACTCCTGTGTCTTTATTTTCCCAAACGTTCTGAGCACTGAGAGCTGACTCCTAGTTTGACCCATACTGGTCCTGCGGAGAGACTGTTGCTGGGTCCTCCTCCTGCCTCTCAGGGTGCAGCCCCAGCTGCCATCTCCCAGTGCCCATGTGGTTCTAGGCGGGGCCCCAGATTCCCAGTGGGCACAGGGAGGGTGGGGATGTCACACGGATGTACACTGGAGTGTGAGTTCTTTGGCCTCCCGGCCAAAGTTTCAGGCAAGGTAATGGACCTTTGACCATGGGTGGGGCCATTCCCAGGTCCCCCCACTGGGCAGTAGGACCAGGACCTCCCCACATGTAGGGAAGCAAGGGAATCTGTGCATGCTGCACATCTGACTCCCTCTGCACTTTTCAGGTCCTGATGAACCAGAAGAGAAGTCATCATCAGGTGAGATGGCCCTGTGGGCAGACAGAGGCTGGGTGGATTGTGGGCGTGAGGCCAGAGTGGACCAGCCCTGGGCCTGGTAGCGGTGGAGGTGCAGGAAGAGGGCTCTCTGGGGCCACAGGCACAGGTCGCAGAGAACTACCTGGGGTTCCCAGAACAAGGACATCAGGTCGTGGGAGCTGAAGGAGGGGTGCCGGGTGTCTCCATGGCTATCCTTGCTCTCCCAGATGTGTGTGAGCAATTGGTGCCACCCCGCATCCTGGAGAGGTTCACCCCCAAGAAAGTGAAGAGGGGCTCCAGCATCACATTCTCGGTGAAGGTGGAAGGTGGGCATCCTCACTCCCCGGAGAAAGATCACCCCCCCAGAGTCCCCATGCCACCCTCCCACAGTCCACCCATGCCACCCTGCGTGGCCTCCTGCTCCACTCCTCATATCACTCTTGCCAAGCACCCTCTTCTGGAGGCCCATAGCCAGTGGGGCTGTGTACCCACTGAGCCCTCTCCTGCCCACAGGATGCCAGGCCCCCACCATGCACTGGCTCAAGGAGGAGGCCGAGAGAGGCGTGCTGTGGATTGGCCCAAACACCCCAGGCTACACTATGGCCAGCTCTGCTCAGCAGCACAGCCTGGTCCTGCTAGATGTGGGCCGGCAACACCAGGGCACCTACACGTGCATTGCCACCAAGGCCACTGGCCAGGCCCTCTGCTCTGCCAGCCTGCATGTCTCAGGCAGTGAGTAGGGAGCCTGGGTGTGGTGAGGGACCAGCTTGGGATGTATGGCCTTCACCCACCTGTGATCCTTCTCCTGCAGAGCCCAAGAGCAGTCTGGGCCCAGTGGTGCAGGCCAGTTTGGCCTGGAACCTCAGCCCTGCCTGCATGGTGCACAGATGGCCTGCAGGCCCTGCCCAGAGCCCTCTGTTCAGCCCCTCTGAGCGATGGTGCTTGGAGGGCAGGCCTGTCCCCCAACCCCATGGGTGACCAAGTGCTGAGAGTGGACAGGGAGGTGGGCGCTTAGGCACAGACCCTTGCCAGGGCTTCTTAGGGACAGTGCAGGCAGGGCCCCCAGGGTGGTCTAGATGTCCTGGGTAGGGGTCCCAGCCCAGGACTCAAGGTATCGGAGTACAGGACTGGTCCTGACAGCTCCCCTGGATCTCTGGACAGTGCCCAAGGAGGAGGAGCAGGAGAAGATGAAGGAGGCTCTCATTTCTACCTTCCTACAGGGGTGAGTGGGTGCCCTGACTGATTTACCCAGTGGGCTAGGGTGGTGTAGCCCTGTGGGTGGCCACCCCCTTCCCTGTGCAGCTTCTCCACACTATCAAATGAAGTTTTTATGGGCCCCTTCTGGTGTGGAGCCACTGATTGTGGTGTCCTGGCCCCTAGGCCCCCCTCTATGGGGAGCAGAGTGGTGGGGTCCAAGCTGGGCTTGCAGGACACCCCTCCTCCCCTCAGGACCACCCAAGCCATCTCAGCACAGATGTCAGAGTCTGCTGGTCTCACCGGCCTTGCTGGGCAGAGGAAAGGTATGCCCAGGTTGGGTGCAGGGGAGGCCGCCCTTTGGACCTGAGCAGCCTGGGCTCTAGGTTCCTGTCCTCTCATGGCCAGCTCCCAGCTCTGGTTGGAGTCAGAGCTATTTCTGACCTCTGTGGTCAGGGGGCCCTTGCCCAGTGGGCTATGTTAAGAAGAGCCACAAAGTCACCTCGGCCCCCACAGCCCCAACCCTGCCTCAAGCCTGATGCCAGGCTGGACCCTGCCCAGCCCTGTCCTCAGCTCCCTCACCATCTGCCTGCAGCCCTGCCTGCCACCTGCTGCCCCTTAGCTGTGCTTGCCATTCTCTGGCCACTTGCTGCCTCTTCTGTCCAGACCCGCTCCCTTCATTCTCATCCCTGGTCACAGGCTCTGCATCCTGCTGACCTCACTGGTCTCTTCCTGCTGGCACCACCTCATGGTCTCCCTGCCAGGGCCTGGTCTCCTGCTCACCATCAGCCCCTAGGAGAATTGCAGTGAACTTTTGGGGGAAGCATGACCCCACAGTGTTGTGTTTGTTCCCCCAGGGGAGGCCCTGGTGGCTGAGGAGGCCCATAGCCACCTGTCCCTCACTGAGGTGGGTACAGAGGAATTCCTACAGAAACTCACCTCCCAGATCACTGAGATGGTGTCGGCCAAGATCACACAAGGTGAGGGGGCCAGGATGGGACCTCCCCAACCACAGGGGAGGCTGGGACCCTGTGTCCTCGCATGGGGCCTAGCTAGGACTCTGTGCCTGGGAGCCCTGGAGACTGGCTGGGTGGTAGGCAGTAGGGGGACAGCCTTCCAGGGACATCACAACTCTTGTGTTCGCCCAGCCAAGCTGCAGGTGCCTGGAGGTGACAGTGATGAGGAGTCCAAGACTCCGTCCACCTCCCCCCGGCATGGCCGGTCACGGCCCTCCTCCAGCGTCCAGGAGTCATCCTCAGAGTCAGAGGATGGGGACTCCCAAGGAGAGGTGGGTGGGCTGGGACCCTTAGGAACAGGGCTTGGGGCCTGACTTGCTGAAGAGACAATGGGGGGCTGCAAGGGCCTGGTGCTACCAAGGGAGGGGCATGACCCCCAGAGACACCAAGGGACACCAGAGGTTAGAGCAGAGGGCAGGGTCTCTGCACGTGGGT
Source organism: Ictidomys tridecemlineatus (assembly GCF_052094955.1). Classification (NCBI taxonomy): domain Eukaryota; kingdom Metazoa; phylum Chordata; class Mammalia; order Rodentia; family Sciuridae; genus Ictidomys; species Ictidomys tridecemlineatus. The sequence continues at coordinate 40,854 of NW_027526125.1, forward strand.
TCCTGCAGAGCACTACCTCTGATGTCACTCTCACTGCCATCTGTGGAGAGTGCACCTTTGCCTCCAGAGCCCACCACCTCTTGGGTTGCAGGGGGCAGTGGGCAGCAAGGCGCTGTGAGCAACCACAGTCTAGGCGCCCATCCACGTTGGCAGGAGCCAGCCCTCTCACTGCCATCTGTGCAGAGTGACCCTGGGGGCTCCTGCCCTGTGGCCCTGGACTGGGTACCTCTTCAACCCCTGGACTCAGCACCCTCCCCTCTGTGCTCTTGGGGGTTTTAGGGGGTTGGGAGAACCTATCCCTCCTCAGAGGTGGGGGGCAATGGGGGGCCTTGGCAGGCCTCACCCCTCTGGCCCCAAGACTTAGGCCCATTTCTCTTTATCAGATCTTTGATATCTATGTGGCCACGGCCAACTACCTACCCCTGGGGGCCGAGCAGGATGCCATTACACTGCGGGAAGGCCAGTATGTGGAGGTCTTGGACTCAGCCCACCCACTGCACTGGCTTGTGCGCACCAAGCCCACCAAGTCCAGCCCCTCCAGGCAAGGCTGTGTGTCACCAGCCTACCTGGACAAGAGGCTCAAGGTATGGTAGTCCGGAGCTGGGGAAGGGTGCCAAGGCCCTGGGATCCTGGCCCTTCGCCAGAGAAACCTGGAAGTAAGGGACAGGAGCCCGGTGGCCACAGAGGAGGTGGAACAAACTGGTGCCCTGGAACAAACACCTGTTTCTCAATAGCTGTCTCCTGAGTGGGGGCCCAGTGAGGCCCCCGAATTCCCCGAGGCCGTGTCCGAGGATGAGTACAAGACCAGGCTGAGGTATGTGTTGGGGAGGGTTGAGAGTGGAGCCACAGCTGGCTGCTGGGCCTCAAGGGCCAGCTGGCGTTCTGCCGTGCTTCTTCATGGGGGACCTGTGCTTGCTGAAGCTGTGTGAGCCTCCTTAGGTCACGGTCCTGCCCCTGGTTTCTGCAGCTGTGCCCTCCCAGAGCCTCATTTGGGAGGGCTTCCTGGGGAAGAGGTGGTGCCCTTGTTCCACCACCTACCCACTTTCTGAAACTGGGTTACAGGCTCCTGATCACAGGAACCCCATTTAACTGCAGTGCAAGGGAGCAAGCTCTCCATGTGTCCCTAGTCCCCATGTGGAGACTAGGGACAGTGGGAGCAGGGCAGCTGCTGGGCACTCCCTGATGCCACTCTTCCACCAGTTCTGTCATCCAGGAACTGCTGAGCTCAGAGCAGACCTTCGTGGGTGAGCTTCAGTTCCTCCAAAGCCACTACATACAGCACCAGCAGCCGTGGCCAGCCAGAAGGCAGTCATTTTTCACAATGTACAGGACATCAGTCGCTTCCACAGCAGGTAGGCAAGGCCACACACATACATGTGAGGTGCACGCACAGCTGTGGGTCAGGCCTCGTGGAGGGTGACACTCAGCAGCTGGGGTAGGAACTCGATTTACCCATGGGCACATCCCACTTGTGTGATGCCCCAGTGACAGACGCTCGCCATATGGGTTGAAGGCTGAAGAATACCTGCCACCCATGAGCACTCACACAGGCCCATGTGCATGCACATGAATGTACATGGGCACACGGGAAGTCCCATGTGCACACCACATATGCTCACGCACCCAGCCTCAAGTGTGCATGGACATGTGCTTGATATGTGTGTGCACATAGTGTACATGTGTGCACACATACATATGTGATTCCTGTACAAAAATGTACATACATGCTGGATACACATAGATATGTGCACTCACATGCATGCTGATCTCCATGCACATGTACTCTTGCACACTCACACAAGCATTTGAGTGCATGTGTGTGCCATGCGCACATCCACAGACACATTCAGGCAAACACATGCACACATATTATACACACATGCCACACATGCATGGTCATATCTGCACACTTGTGTATACATGCAGAGCCACATGCATACACACATGCACCCACACACGTGCACATATACATGCATGTACCCACATATACATGCTCACATACTACACATCTGCACACTCATGGGCAAGTGTACATACCCATGCACTTCTGTACGTGCCCACATGTCTGCACACCCAGCTTAGTATACTCAGTCTCACAGACCCAGAACCCACTCCTGGGCAAGAACCATAGCCTCTCAAGGACAGGGCCCAGGACTGGGCTGTGAGCTGTGCCTGACCCTGTCCCTGACCCTGTCCCTCTCTGTGGCAGCTTCTTGCAGGACCTGCATCGCTGTGACACAGATGATGATGTGGCCATGTGCTTCATCAAGAACCAGGAAGCCTTTGAGAAGTACCTGGAGTTCCTGGTGGGCCGTGTGCAGGCAGAGTCCGTGGTTGTCAGCACGCCCATCCAGGAGTTCTACAAGGTGCCCATGCCTGGCTCCATGGCGTTGGCCATGGTACCCCTCCCTGGCTACTCCCAGGCCTAGTGCTGGCCTTGACTCCCACCAGAAAACTCACTGACCTGAAAGTCCCCTGAGGCTTAGCCCTTGTCCTGTGCTCATGGCCTTAGTTCATATTCCCTGATCTCTTTCCCCACAGTCCCCAGGGACCTTTGAGCCCTGTAGCTCTGTGCTCCTGGGCTGGCCACTTCACTGCCCAAGTTCTGTGCATGCGTCCGGCTAGATGGTAACACAGCCATTGTCCAGGTTCAGGGCCAGGTGTGAGAGTGCCCCTGGGATGTCCTCTACTGTCAGGATGCCCTAACTGGAGCTGTGCTTTCTTGCCTGAAACCCGCCCTGTGGTGCCTACAGAAATGCACTGAGGAGATGCTGTCTGCTGGGACCCCTCGCAGCCACTGCCACCCCCACTGCAGCACTACCTGGAGCAGCCGGTGGAGCGGGTGCAGAAGTACCAGGCTCTGCTCAAGGTGGGAAGCCCTGTCCTGCCCCAGCCCTGAATGTCCAGGCCAGGCCTTGGGGCTGAAGCGGTCTGGGTCCTGACCCTTGGTCTGCCTCAGGAGCTGATCCACAACAAGGCGCGGAACCAGCAGAACTGCGCCCTTCTGGAGCAGGCCTACGCAGTCGTGTTAGCGCTGCCCCAGCGTGCTGAGAACAAGCTGCACGTGTCCCTCATGGAGAACTACCCCGGCACCCTGGAGGCCCTGGGGGAGCCCATCCGCCAGGTGGGGGGACTTGTGTCTGCTGCCATGTGGTGGGGTGTGGCTTTTGTGGGTGCTGGGCTCATAGATGACCCTGGGGTCTGCGCCCAGGGATGGGGCCAGGCAACCACAGTCCAACCACATCTACTCACACCCCAGGGCCACTTCATTGTGTGGGAGGGTGCACCAGGAGCCCGAATGCCTTGGAAGGGCCACAATCGCCATGTCTTCCTGTTTCGGAACCGCCTGATGATCTGCAAGCCCCGACGAAACTCGCGCACTGACACCTTCAGCTATGTGTTCTGGAATATGATGAAGGTCTGTGGTGCCAGGGGCTGGGGGTGTCATGCAGGCCAGTGGAGGTTTCCCTGTTCCTGGGCTCCAGGGTGGCCACTGGAGCAGAACTTGCCATTGTTCTGGGATGACCTGGGCATAGCCCTACTGGACCCTGTCTGTCTAGGGATGCTTAGCTCTGTCCTCCCACTAATGTTGCACCCCTCAACAGCTAAGCAGCATCGACCTGAACGACCAGGTGGAAGGGGACGACCTTGCCTTCGAGGTGTGGCATGAGCGGGAGGACTCTGTGTGCAAGTACCTGCTGCAGACGTGCACAGTCATCATCAAGCACTCCTGGGTGAAGGAGATCAGCAGCATCCAGCAGCGCCTGGCCCTGCCTGTGTGGCGTGAGTGTCCCTGGTGCTGTGCTGGTGTGGGGACCTGAACATCACTTAGATGCCCAGCGGGCTGCACCCAGGCCGGGCACGTGGGAATGGGTTGCTTTCTGCACTGGTGGCTTGGTTCTCCCCTTGGTCAGATCTAGCTGAGGGACCAATGGCTTTGGCCTCCCAGGGAGCCCCATAGCAGGTGTTGAGCTGACCCTGGGACACAAGGGATGTAGTGGGGACATGGCATAGCTCCAGACTTGGAGTATCTGACCAGGTCATGTTTGGGTGTGATGGTCTTGTACCCTGGTCTGTCCCTGCCTCGTGCAGCCACACCCAGCTTAGTCAGTAACCAGGCCCTTGGATGTGAGGCCACTGCTGTTGTTGGGGGCAATTTGCCAGGGTGCACCCAGGGGACATAGGCCTGACATCCCACCCTCAAAGTCCTCAGACCCCCACATGTGTCCTCAGGTCCTCTGGAATTTGAAGAGGAACTGGCTGACTGCACGGCTGAGCTGGGGGAAACTGTAAAGCTGGCTTGCCGCGTGACTGGCACACCCAAGCCTACTGTCAGCTGGTACAAGGGTACCTGCTAGGGCCTACAGACTGACCCTTCACAGGAACCCCTACCAGGGGTGGGCTGCACGGGGGCTGAGGACAGCATGGGGTCTGGTCAGTGGGCTGGGCATGGGGAACAAGAGACAGTCCAGGCCTGTTCAAGGGCAAACATCCTGGGGATGGACAGTGAACAGGTAAGTCAGGTGGTGCCATGGCCACCCTAGGGAATGAGCAGGGTGAGGAGTCAGCACAAGGCCGAGACAGACATGCCTGAGGGCAGCCGAGAGAGCACCAGGACCACAGAGGGGGCCACAGGCAGGCACCTGGGTGCAGGAGAAGCCTGTAAACTTAATGGGCCAGGAAGGGTGCTGATCACACTGCGCCTTCAGGGTCACAGAGCACAGGCCTTACGTGGCTCACGGATGGGAGCTGCCAAGGTCAAGGGAGGTCAGGTGTCTCCCAGGCCCGTCTCACTTGACACTGCCACAGGCTTGGGGTCCCGAGACCATCCTCACTTCCTGCACCTCCATAGGCTTGGGGTCCCGAGACCACTCTCACTTCTGACGTCCAGTTCACTGGTCCCCAAGGTTGCCTTCAGGTTCAGTGATTCACCAGAAGGTCTTGGAGTTCAGAGCTATTATGCTCAGGGTTAGGGTTTACTTCAGCATAAAGACAAGACTGCATCCCCTGAGAAAAAAGAAGAGCACTTCGGGAGGGTCCAGTGTCACCACTTATGAGCTCCCAGCCTCCCGCTCCCAGTGCAGTGAGGAAGAGCACCTTCTCCTCCCAGTGACACCTGAGAACACAAACAGACCTATGCCAACCAGGAGGCTTAATGAGACTTGACGTCAGCATTTGTCACTGGAACTCTGTCAGACCTGCATGGCTGACCACTCATGTGGCTGACCTCAGGCTCTAGTCCTCCTGAAGTCAAGATTAATGGCCTGAAGCCCACTATGAATCTCACGTTAGCATAGAAGACAGCATGGAGCTCCACTAGGAAGCTCATTGTTAGTGTAGACGCCAGTGTGGCCTGGGTCATCCATCAGGAATCTCCTCATTGGTGTACATGCCAGTGTGGCCCAGGAATCTCGTTACTGCCATAGACACCAGCATGGCCCTAGTCATCCACTGGGAATCTCGTCAAAGGTGAAGACACCAGCATGGCCCAGGTCACCCACAGGTATTTTGTCATTGGCGTAGATGCCAGCATGGCCTGGGTCACCTACTAGGAATCTTGTTGGCGTAGTGCTGGCTTGGCCTAGAGCATCCATCAGGAATCTCATTATTGGTAGAGATGCCAGCATTGCCCTGGTCACCCACCAGGAATCTCATCATTGGCATAGAAGCCTTCGTGGCCTGGAGCATCCTCCAGGAATCTGTTCATTGGTGTAGACACAGCATGGCCTGGGTCACCTTCTAGGAATCTCGTCGTTGGCATAGACACTGGCATGGCCTGGGTCACCTATTCTCAGAATGGCCTGAGAATCCCCCCAGGATTGTTGGCATAGATGCCAGTGTGGTCCAGGTCACCTACTAAGAATCTCCTCATTGGCATAGATGCCAGCGTGGCCCGGGTCACCCACCAGGAATCTCCTAGTTGGTATAGAGGCTAGCATGGGCCAGAGCCTCCTCCATGAATGCCATTGTAAAATAGAGTGTCCAGTCTGGTCCTGAGCCACAAACCCCTAGGCTAGCCCATCTGTTGTGGCCCAAGGTTCCAGAAAATCCGAGGCTCTTCCCTGGCAGACTGTTCTCGGGTCCCAAGGCACCTTGCTGGTGCCAGGGATCAACATGATTCCTTTGGGCAGCATGGAGCATTGACTACATGGAAACCCCATGGTCTTGTGAGCAGCAGGGGGCATGGTTCAGATCTGTCATCTCTCACCTTGGCTGTAGTGCCAAGGGTCTGCTTAGGGACATGGCATCATGTTGGTGGTGGCCATGGTTGCATCCTGGATGCATTTTGAAGGCAGAGCCAGCCAGATTTGCTGATGGGTTGCATGGGGTGTGTGGAAGAGAGATGGCATCCAGGGAGCAGCACAGGGGTTGTGGACACCAGAGGCCACTGGTCCTATTCACAGAGGTGGGGCAGACCCACAGGGAGGCAGGCTGGTACATTCTGAGCTGGGCAGGGAGGAAAGAAACCCAGATTTGTGAGGTTTTGAAGAATCCAGGTACCCATTGGGCTCCAGGTGGTTATGGAGGGGATAGCTTGAGAATAAATCTAGAGCTTAGGAGAGATGTCTGGCTGGAGGTGAGAGATGGCAGGCAGGTCCTTGGCATATAGTGTGTCTGAAACTATGGGTCAGGTCTAGTGCACAGCCCTCAAAACATTCCCAGCAGCTCAGGAGACTGAGACAGGAGGATGCAAGTTCAAAGCAGCCTCAGAAACCTAGCAAGGCCCTAAGCAACTTAGTAAGACCCTGTCTCTAAATAAAATGTAGAAAGGGCTGGGATGTGATTAAGGCCCTTGGGTTCAATCCCTAGTGCCAGAGAGAGAGAGAGAGAGAGAGAGAGAGAGAGAGAGAGACTGAGGTCAGTTTGAATGTGGAATGAGCGTGAAGAGATAAGGCAGGCTTCAAGGCTTGGGATCTGGGATTCACAGAGTCAGAGAGGTGAGGAACATAAGTGAAGGGGCGGCAAGCCAGAGAGATGGGAGGGACCCCAGGAAGCTAGCGAGGAAGGGCAGCCAGGCAGAGAGGGCCCAGGAGTGCCAAGAGCTCTGGCCAGCCCCCAAAACAATGAATGAGTCCAGCTTCCTTTCCTGGGTGATGAGGCTAGCGAGCTGCCGTGTCAGTGGGCTTCAGTTTAGCTAGACCATGCGAACCCAAGCCCATGAGTGGAGACCCTTGGATCCAGATTCTCATGGAGTCAGCTGCCTTGCATCAGGGAGTGGAGTGGAGAGCAGAGCCCACCCTGCCCTTGGGGGACATCCACTCATTCACGAAGCTCTCTTCCTTTTGATGAATGCTGGGCAGCCCTTATCTCTTGTTCCTCAGGGAGTCCAATTGGCCTATCCCTGAGTGGAAGATCACAAGGCCTCACTGGGTTGGGCATCTGGTTTCCTCCAAAGCCCCACTGCATGCTGAGAGCTGATTTTCAAAAGTGGTATCTGACAGCCATGTCTGGCAGGGGATAAGTCCCAGACCCAGGGGACGCTTCACTCATCAAGGGCTCTAGCCGTGAAACGGTCTGTCTCAGGAACGTTCGACGTGTCCATTTCCTGATGTGCCAACAAGACACCTGAGTCTGGGTTACTTATAAAGTGAAGAGATTGTTTTCAGATTGAAAGTCCAAAGGGCATGGTGCCATCTGGTGGGGTTCCCCTTGGTGGCCTCATGACTTCTTGGAAGTCTTGCCAGGGGGAAGGAGCAATTGCAGTGACAGGAAGAGAGGGGATCAGGACCAGGCTGGTTTTATAGCAGCTTGCTGACCTCTGGAGACCAGCACCCATCCCTTCCAGTCAGTGCCCTCAGTGACTGAATTCACTTCTGCTGGGCCCTACCTCTCAGGAGGGGAGCGCTCCCAGGGCACCCCATTCGGAGCCACCCATCTGGAGCTGCTGGGCTTGCACGACCTATGTATGTGCCTACAACCTGGGCCCATGGGGGCAGCAAGTAGATAGAGCTGGTGGTGATCACTCTAGTAGCCAGCTCTCTTTGACCATTTCTGATGGCCATACAAGGACATCAAGTTGCAATTCATCTTCTCATTACCTTGGCTGCCTCTGTGCTATAGCAAGGCCTGGCACTTCTTCTGCCAGCCACGCAAAGGCTGGAAAGTTGGGGTGTGGCATCCACGCTTTACTGCCATCCACTGTTTGCGTGGAGCTGTCCCAGCTTAGCTGGTTAACTGTCAAACCAAATGGCCATGCCACTTGCAGCAGCCCCTGGGTCAACAAGGGCACATTGCACTAGTGGCCTCAGGAAGACCAGCAGGATGCCTGGCTCCCCCTGAGCAGAAGGCTGGTGCTAAGGGTCCACTATGTGAACTCAGAGTCACGTGCAGTTTCAGGCCAGAGTTCAGATGCAGACATCATCGCCATGGCACCCAGAGGTCCCTGTCCACAACTGGGTGGCCTGGTGCCTGTGTCCAGCACAGCCATGGAAATTTGAGTTCCTTCTCGAAGCCCCCTGCAGATTGGATGGGTAGAAGGGCCCTCCATCCCTCTGCATGCTGTGATGAGGGACGAGGTATGGGTGGGAGGGAAGGGGTGTTAGGCAGTGGATTATGTAGCTGTAGGCTTGGTGGGATTGAGTGAGGATGGGCCCATAGCCAGGGAGCTGGGCGTGATCAGCACATGGGAGGTCCGCAGGGAGTCACACTGGGGCGGTGGGGTGACCATGGACTTAGCTGTCCATGTGGATGTCTTCTGTCAGGTTCAGGTCTCTTCATTTGGCCCTGCCTCTAGCTAATGTCCAAGGTGGACATAGAGACACAGAGACAGAGGTCTGGGCCACACCCTCTGTGTAGAGAGGGTAGAGAGAGAAAGAGAGAGAAACAGAGACAGACCCAGAGAGGTACAGACCAGCCCCAGCCTCTCATCCATCTGGGCAGGCTTACAAGGTCCCTGCCCGACAACAGCCCTCACTCCTCCTTTCTAGATGGGAAGCCAGTGGAAGTGGACCCTCACCACATCCTCATCGAAGACCCAGATGGTTCCTGCACCCTCATCCTGGACAACCTGACTGGGGTCGACTCTGGCCAGTATATGTGCTTTGCGACCAGCGCCGCTGGCAGTGCCAGCACCCTGGGAAAGATCCTGGTGCAAGGTGAGCCTGGAGGCCCGTGGGGCAGGGAGACACCCTGACCAAGCCCACCATGTGGCTCTGGTGGATGGGTGGAAGGGCCCTCCATCCCTCTGTTCACTGTGATGAGGGACTGGGTGTGGGTGGGAGAGAAGGGCAGGCAGGCGGGCATGGGAGGGTGGAAGCCCTATGTGGTCATGGGCTCACTTAGGGCTCAGGAAGAATGTGGGGGCTCGGACACCCCCAGCTCCATCAGAGTGGCTCTTTGTGTCTCTCCACCCTGCAGTCCCGCCATGGTTTGTGAACAAGGTCCGGGCCTCACCCTTTGTGGAGGGAGAGGATGCCCAGCTCACCTGCACCATCGAAGGCGCCCCACACCCTCAGATCAGGTGGGCCAGCACATGGTGGGGCACCAGGGAAGGGGCTTCAGGCTCCTGTCTGCAACACAAGGGTTGTGCAGCTGTACGGGGCTGGGCACAGTGACTGATCACTGAAGAGAGGGCATTGTGGGGCTGAGACCCACTGGGCATGGGGCCTCTGCCACAAGATAGCATGGCCAAGCTGGATGTGGGCATCCAGAGGGTGGGTTCACCAAGGACTGTAGCATCTGGGCCAGGGCAGCGGCTCTGCAGCACAGGAAATGTCACACCCTGCCTCATGGACTCTTGTGACGGGTTCTAGGTGGTACAAAGATGGGGCCCTGCTGACCACGGGCAACAAGTACCAGATGCTGAGTGAGCCCCGCAGCGGCCTGCTGGTGCTTGTGGTCAGAGCAGCTGGCAAGGATGACCTGGGACACTATGAATGCGAGGTAAGATGGGTGGGCAAGGAGCCTCATGACCAGCTGTCCACTGGGGCTTGACAAGGGAAGGGCCTGGGCCCTTGGCACAGGCCCGGAGACACCAGGCCACTGTAACCCATCATCCCCAACCCACCACACCATGTCTGGCCTTGCTCCTCTTCCACACGAGGCTGAGCCCTGCCACCTGTCATTGTTCCCACCCTCTCAAAGAAGCCCTTTGGTTTTTGCCTTTCTAGGGAACCCAGTGCTGACCTCAATTTTCATCCATTTATGTAAAAAGTAGTGTTAGTTTCCACCTTTGCCTGGTGTCACATAGGTGGGACCCTACAGAAGGAAGAGCTGCCCTGTCCCTATTCATTGTCCAGAGGCCCAAGGCTGGGGCTCCTGAAGGCAAGGCCCAGTCTGAGCCTCTGGTCTTCAGGGCCTGTCCTGGCACACCGTGACATTGAGCAGGTGTGTGCCCGTTACAGGGCCTCCGAGAGCCCCAGGCTCCAGTCTCTGGCTCTTGTCTAGAGGCCAGCCTCCTGCATGTGGGCCCCACATGCAAGTTCCAGGAGGCAGGGAGACCCAGCCAGCTCTGCACTTCAGGGGCTCAGAGCCACACACAGCCAGCAGCCATCTGCACAGTGCAAGATGCCTGGGCGAGGCCCTGGCTGGGAGCCCTGTCCCCTTTGAGGGACACAGTCTCAGGGGGGACCTAAAACTAAAGACCACCAGAGTGGTCGAGAGACAGCTATGTCCCTTGAGGATAGGGGTCCTGAGTGGTTTCTGTCCATCCTGCAGCTGGTGAACCGGCTTGGCTCCACTCCTGGTGGTGGGGAGCTGTACATGCAGAGCGCTGTGCTGCAGGCCCAGGAGCAGCGCCACAGGGAGAAGACTGTGGCTGCCATAGAAGGTAGGTGCCACCAAGCCTGTTGCCCATGCTGCCTAGGTGGGTCCTCAGGCTTGAGCCTTGTGTCACAGCTGCACAGCCAGCCAGGACTGGGGGGCAGCAGACTCACCATGTCTCAGAGTGGGTGCACTTCCTGCAGGGGTGGCTGGGCAGGCATCTTGGGCAGATGACCTGGCTAGAAGAGGAGGCTGTGGGGAGGAGCCCAGAGGCTGCAGGCCACGTGGTCTCAGCACCTGTGGGGCAGGCAGAGGTGGCCAGGAACCCAGAATGAGTGCTGGAAAGGCTGCTCTGTGTTGGGGAAGTGTGAGCCCTGCCCCTGGCCTGCAGGACAACCCACAGAGTCACTTCTGACCCAGGGCACCCTGCCTGGCAGTGGTCACACAGGCCTCCTGCAGGCAGCAGCTGGGATGGGCTGCACTTCTAGAGAAGGGGGTTTCCCCCTGAGGGCAGAGGCAGGACAGTAGGACATCTGGGGAAGAGCGTCTACACTGAGGGCAGAGGGCAGGACAGTAGGACGTCTGGGGAAGGGTGTCTACACTGAGGGCAGAGGACAGGACAGTAGGATGTCTGGGGAAGGGCATCTCAACTGAGGACAGAGGCAGGACAGTAGGATGTCTGGGGAAGGGTGTCTACACTGAGGACAGAGGACAGGACAGTAGGACATCTGAGGAAAGGGCATATCCACTGAGGGCAGAGGGCAGGACAGTAGGACGTCTGGGGAAGGGCATCTCCACTGAGGGCAGAGGGCAGGACAGTAGGACGTCGGGGGAAGGGCATCTACACTGAGGGCAGAGGGCAGGACAGTAGCACGTCTGGGGAAGGGCATCTCCACTGAGGGCAGAGGGCAGGACAGTAGCACGTCTGGGGAAGGGACATATACACTGAGGGCAGACGACAGGACAGTAGGATGTCTGGGGAAGGGCGTCTGGGTAGAGGCAGTACAGTAGGACGTCTGAGGAAGGCATCTCCACTGAGGGTAGAGGCAGGACAGTAGGAAGTCTGGGGAAGGGGCGTCTACACTGAGGGCAGAGGGAAGGACAGTAGGACATCTGGGGAAGGGGCCTCTACACTGAGGGCAGAGGGCAGGACAGTAGGACGTCTCAGGATGGGGTGTCTACACTGTGGGCAGAGGCAGGACAATAGGATGTCTGAGGAAGGGGCCTCTACACTGAGGGCACAGGTGGACAGTAGAATGTCTGGGGAAGGGCGTCTACACTGAGGGCAGAGGGCAGGACAGCAGGACATCTGGGGAAGGGCGTCTCCACTGAGGGCTAAGCTGATGAGTGGAGAGTCAGATATTGGTCTGGCCCTTTCCCACCAGGCTGAATTGGCCTTGGAGAGTCCAGAGCATTTGTGGTTTAGTGTCCCTGCCCTGGCCTAGGTCACTCCCAGGGTCACAACAAGTCACTCCTACAAGGCCCCATCTGGGTGAGCCAGTACCCAGGCCACCAGGATGGGAGGAGGGCCACTGTTATATATCTTGGCTCCCAGGTGGAGTTGTCCCCCTGGAAGGGCTGCCTTGGCAGGTGGGGAATCCTTGTCCCTAGGGCCATCGAGCAGAGGCTGGACCCATGTTTGTGGAGCCACAGCTTCCACAAGAGGGTGGTTGGAAAATGTGTCGTCCAATTCCTGAGCACAGGCTCCTGTGGAGTGTTCCCACTGCAGTCTGTCCATCCCAGGGACCAACACACAGGGTCTCTGTCCCTCTGGACCTTCAGAGGACCGGGCCAGCCAAAGCCCTAGATCCCAACCCTAGGAACTTCGAAGCCCCTGTGGCCCTCATGGACTCTTTCTCCAAGGGCAAGTCCCTGTGTGAGGGCTTGTGACCCTCACCTGCCATATTGGACCTGTGTTCCTGGGGACCCGTCACATAATACTGTCCTACAACCCGGGGACAGTATCACCATACATATATGCTTTTACCACCACCGGCTTGTCCACTTCCTCTGCATTGCGTGTCTCGTGGTTGGGGACGTGCCCTTCTCACTGGGGCAGGAGTGTCCTCTGCAGCTGTTCTCTTGTTGGTCACGATGGGTCCCTTTCTGGAAGAAGGCAGGTGTCAGCGTGAAGAGCAGGCCTCCAGAGCCCACTGGGGCCAGGCACATCACTGAGAGCTGGTTCTTGAAGGCCATGCAATCAGAGCCCTGTGCCTCCTGCTTCCTAATCCTGTCCTGCTGCTTTGTCTTAACCAGTGGCTCCGCAGCCAGAGGGGCCCTGGCTGTCTCCTGTTGGTGGCACTGACCTGGCTTGAGTGTCTGCACCAGGTCAGGATGCTACTTTGCACGGCTGCAGCCCTCCTGTAACAGCAGACTCACTGGGGCCCACAGCTGGTCTGGGGAAGTTGGGGACCATGAATAAAGTGCCAGCTTAGCAACCCAAGGTGTCCTGGAGCAGCAAGATGGAGCAGTAAGCCGGGTCCCTGCCAGGGAGGACCCAGGTGGAGGCCCTGGGCTTTCCTGTCCTTCTGTGCACAGGAGCTTGCCTGCAGATGGCACACAGGTTGTCCCTCTTTGTGCCCAACTTAGTCTAAATACATACAGCTTCCTGACTGGATTCCTATTCCCGCCATCAGTCACTTCCCTGTAGAAAAGCCTGTGCAAACAATTCACACATATAAATGCACACATGCCTCAGCACAGCCTGTGCAAGCAATGCACACATATAAGCACACATGACTCAGCACAGCCTGTGGAAGCAAAGCACACATAAATACACACACACCTGAGCACAGCCTATGCAAGCAGTGCACACACATAAACACGCACACACCTGAGCACAGCCTGTACAAGCAATGCACACATATAAGCACACATGCCTGTGCAAACAATGAACACATATAAACACACACACACACCTGAACACAGCCTGTGCAAGCAATGCACACATATAAACGCACACATGCCTGAGCACAGCCTGTGCAAGCAATGCACACTTATAAATGCATACACACACGTGAGCAGACTGTGCAAATAATGCACACGTATAAACACACACATGCCTGAGCCCAGCCGGTGCAAATAATGCACACATATAAACACAAACACTGCCTGAGCACAGCCTGTGCAAGCAATGTACACATATAAACACACTTGCCTGAGCATAGCCTGTGCAAGCAATGCACACATATAAACACACACAAGCCTGAGCATAGCCTGTGCAAGCAATGCACACATATAAACACACTTGCCTGAGCACAGCCTGTGCAAACAATGCACACATATAAATGCACACACACCTGAACACAGCCTGTGCAAGCAATGCACACATATAAATGCATACATGCCTGAGCACAGCCTGTGAAAGCAATGCACACTTATAAATGCATACACACATGAGCGCAGCCTGTGCAAGCAATGCACACATATAAACACACATGCCTGAGCACAGCCTGTGCAAACAATGCACACATATAAACACACACAAGTCTGAGCACAGCCTGTGCAAACAATGCACACATATAAATGCACACACACTCCTGAACATAGCCTGTGCAAGCAGTGCACACTTATAAATACACACATGCCTGAGCACAGCCTGTGCAAGCAATGCACACATATAAACACAAGCCTGAGCAAACACATGTACATGTGCTGATGTGCATATACATTTATACACACTTGTGTGTGTGAATGTGTGTGCAGCATGTCTGAGCATGCATATGTGTGCAGACAAGTACACCTGTGTGCACATTTGTATGCAAGGTACATCCATGTGCAGGCACACAAATGTAGCCAGTGTGACCTCCAATGCACACACACAGAGACAGTGTCTAATTCTTATGCTCATCATCTGAGACAAGCTTGAAATGCCAAAAGTTGCCTAGGGAAAGCCTATCTCAGTGTTGCAGTGCAGTGAAGCAGAAAGTCCCCTGGTCCAGGAGATGTGGGACCATGTCCCAGTACAGGCCACTTGGCTTTGCTGGCCACCTCCTCCACCTTCCCATTGAGCAGTGAGAGGGCTGCTGAGCCTGGAGATGGCATGTAGTAGTCAAGCCCAGGCCTGCCCAGAGGTCAAGGGAAGAGGCCTCAAGGTGGTTGGGAGTAGGTGCTGCCTGGTTCCAGATGAGTTTAATCCTCCCTGGAACTCCAGTCCCCAGCAGCAAGATGGAAACATAGGCCCCATGGGCTGGCTTTGGTAAGGGCAACAGCTGCGAAAACCAGGAAAGGCCACGCAGTTGAAACAGCTGACCTCCACACTCAGACCTCAGGCACCCACCACATGCAGGGGGCTCAGATGTGCCACATGCAGCACTCTGGTGCCCCCTCCCCTGGAGACCACTCACCACATGTGTGGGGTTCAGATGTCCACATTCAGGACTCTTGGTCCCTCTCCCCTGGAGACACCTTTTGGACTTGAACTTGTTTTGTGGCAAAGGTATCAACCATCCTGGCCCCATTGTGGCTGGTGGCCCACTGCATGGCCACAAGCTACTCTTCCATTTCCCTAGGCCTCAGGGCTATGTTGGGCTACATGTTTGAGGAATTCACAGGCTTATGTCAGCATGAGGAAAAGCCTGGGCCCTTTTGAGTAGGCAACAGATGCCAGCTCGTTCTCCCCACAGCCCCTGTGGTGCTCAGGAGAGAGAGTGGGCTATCCTTGTGGTGCCTGCTGTCACATCCCAGCCCCTCGGGGCAGATGCTCTCACCTGTCTGTAGCTGAGGAAACTGGACCTCCTAGCTGAAACAGACTGCCCAGGGACACATGGCCAGTGCTCCTAAGCCCAGCAGACGGCTGCACTGCAGTGCCATCAGGGAGTAAGCCCCAGGCACTGGCTTCTCTGTAACCCTTGCTATTCTGACTGTTTTCTTTGTAGTCACTGTGCAGGTGACTAAAGTCCCCAAGAAAACCGTCATCATGTAAGTGCAGGCGTGTTCCTAACCCATCCTCGGACTGCAGTGCCCTGCATGCCACTAACCTTCCTGAACCTTGCGGTGTGTCTTGGCCACTTGCAGTGGCTGCACTAACAGCCTGGCTCACTTCTGGCCACCAGTGCCTTGCAGATTTCTCACACAGCCGTGGCCTTAGGTCCCTCCACACGTCATGGCTCTCTTGCTCTGCACACAACACAATGGCTCACCAGAGTTGCACCACTAGGGTGGGGCTGGAACTGAGCCACTTCCCTCAGAAGACTAGAGACAGACTCTTATCCCTTGGTACCCCAGGTCTGGGACGGTATCATCCAACAGAACTTGCTGCAGTGGTGAGAGTATTCTCTCTACACTGCCCAGTGTGGCAGCCACTAGCCACGTGTGTCTGTTGAGTACTTGAAGTGTTTAGTGCAGCTTAAGAAATGAATTTTAGGGGCTAGAATTGTGGCTCAGTGGTAGAGCACTTGTCTGGCATGTGTGAGGCCCTGGGTTTGATCTACAGCACTGCACATAAATATATAAATAAAATAAAAAGATCCATTTACAACTAAAAAAAAATTTTAAGTGAAGGAATTTTAGCAGTCTCCAAACCCAAGCCTAACCAAGGTTCAAGGAAGTGATGAGGCTTAGGGTGGCTCCCAGAAGTCAGCTGAGAGCCAATTTCCCCAGAGCCATGCCCATGGGCTCTTTGTCCTTCAGTACCTTCATGCTGTAGAAAATCTGGGCATGTTGGTGAGCTGACTTGGGGGATCAGAGCTGGGTGAACTCACAGAACATAGGCTTGCTTATGACCTGGACAGTCCTGGAGACTTGCAGAGGAGGTATGCAGGTGGAGGTGGGGGGAGCTGTAGGCAGGACTGGCTGAGGATTTTATAAGTTACAGGCTGGGATGCTCCAGGATAGAAACCTCCATTCCTCAGGGGCTGAGCAGCCGCCAGAAGGGCCTGAAGGTAGATGTGCTACAGAAGAATTCTGTCATCAGAATTGATGAGGCCCTGGGTTAGCTCTTCCCTGACCTCCCTTCTCCCCAGAAGTAGGCTTCTCCTACTGTGCCACCCAACAGATGGGAACAGTTGGGTGGTAGAGTGCCATCCTGGGTACAAGCAGGTGTTCTAGGGCCTCAGACAGGTTATTGCTCCCTTCCCTCCACAGGGGGAGCATTGTAGAGATGGAGCCAGATCCCATTTGGGAAGCTTCAGAGGCAACCTGAAGGGGACTGGGGATTAGAAACATTCTGGGAAGTACCCACCTTTGTCCTGCAGAGAAGGCTGTGCCCCCTCAGCTTTGGCCCTCAATAGGCCACCAGGAGCCTCAACCTCCCCACCAGTCAGTGGAGTAGGAGATTCCCTTCCTCCTGGACAAGGGATAGGGAATGTAGGGTTCATCACTGCTGTGCACCTTGAGGGTGCCCATGTGTCTCTGGGCCCGTCCCTGGGAGCAACTCTTCCTGGAGCCCCGAAGTTAGAGCAAGAAATAAAAATAAGTGCTGAGAGAGAGAGAGAGATAGGCTGTGCCTTGGTCAAAGCACCAAGTCCTGACCATGGACTTGCCTCCCTCAACTGGAGCCTGCTCCCTGCTCATGGCCCACTTTACCTCAGCACCTGCTAGAGCCAGGATCACTGGCAGCAGAGGAGGATCTGGGCTAACCAGTGCATTGCTGACCCTTGGATCTGGGCATTTTTGAGCCTTTCCCCCTGTCCATGCCTGTAAAGGGGATCAGAACCACCGAGGGCCCTTGCTGAGACAGGCCAGGGCTGCAGAGTCGCTGGCCCTCCCAGCATGCACTCCTGAGCTGTTGGCCTTGAGATCTGCCCCTCCCACCTTGGGAGATGCCAGCCAGGCGGGGGACATGGCCATGTGGAGCTCAGTGTTCAGCCATCTTCCCCTTGGCCTGATGGGGCCTCACTGGCCTTAGATCCAGAGGCCAGGAGCACAGGCCACAGGCCAGCAGCCTGTCACTTGCCAAAGACTTCGTGGCATGTGGGCACTTCCTGGTAGCAGGCTGGGCACCCTGCCTGAGGTACAGAGCAGAAAGCCTGCTGAAGAGGGGGACGGGGAGACAGTGCAGTCCTGGTGTCCAGAGGCTTCAGCTTGGGTGATGTAGCATGGGCCTTCTAGGTGCCTCCACATGTCTTGAGCAGAGCAGAACTTGAGCTTAGCCATGTGAAACACTGTGCTTGGTTTCCTTGGCTTCCTGCCAGGGGCTCTGCAGGTGGGGCTGAAGAGCATGTGTAGGAGTTTGCACACTCACCCTCCTCACCTGTTTGTACCTTAACTTGGTCTCTGGCATGTGCTGATGGCTTGGAGCTGGGTGAGGCTGCAGATCTCTGTGCCCATCTCTTCTTGGGCCCTCTCCCCTACCAGAGAGGAGACCATCACCACCGTGGTGAAGAGTCCCCGTGGCCCACGACGGTCCCCCAGCAAGTTCCCCTCCCGCTCTCCTTCCCGCGGCTCCACCAGCCCACAGAGGCCAGTTCTGTTGGCCCCTGACCTGCTGTTCCTGCCGGGGTCCAGGCAACCTCACAGGCCTGAGACAGAGCCAGGCCGGAAGCCCACTGTACCCACACTGTACATGATGGAGGCTGAGGCCCCCTCCGGAGCCCTGCCAGGGGGCACAGGGCCCCAGCCCAAGTGGGTGGAGGTTGAGGAGACTGTTGAAGTCCCAGTGAAGAAGTCGGGTCCTCAGGCTGTGTCTCCCACCAGGGAGATGCCCAGAGGCATGGAGGCACTGCTCTTCACACTGCCTGGTGGGACGCCAGGTGGAGACCCCAACGCCAACAACTCCAACAACAAGCAGCTGGACCAGGAGCCCCATGCCCAGGGTCCAGCTGTGGTCTGCATTGGGGAGCCCCTCGTCTTCTATGTGGATGCTGGGGGCAGTGTGGACTGGGCTGCTTCTGGAGCAGTCACCCCTGAGCCAGAGGAGACTGGGGCTTCCCTCAGGGACAGCAGCATGGAGTGGGCAGGAGGAGAGGGTGATGGGGAGACCCCTTTCGTGGTGGAGGAGCCCCAGGACACGGATGGCCTTTGCAGCCGTGACCCCAAGATCCTCACACACAATAATCGTGTGCTGACCCTGGCTGACCTGGAAGATTACGTGCCCCAGGCAGGGGAGACCTTTAGCTGCCCAGTAAGCAGCACCTCCGACGACATGCCCTGTGAGGTCTCCGTGCTCCAGAGAGAGATCAGTGAGCCCACCGTGGGGCAGCCCATCCTGCTCAACGTGGGGCGCCCACCCAGACATGTGGGTCCACCTGGCTTCTTCAGGACGGGATCCCAGGTCCACAGCCCTGAGGACCTGTCCTTTCACGTGCGAGGGGTCCGAGCTGGGCCTGTGGGCAGTGCTCCTTGGACCTCCTACTGCACCCGGGTCCAGCACTCTACAGATGGCAGGCAGAGCAGCTTTAAGACGGAGGTTTCCACCCAGCTTGGGTCTGTGGGAGAGACTGTCACTCTGCATATTCCCCCAGATGGAGATGAGGCCCCTGGCCCCTCCCAGGGATGAGGCCACATACCCTGGCAAGACAGGGAGGCCAGGGCACTCTTACTGTGCTGTCCTTGCAGCATGGGGCCTGCACCCTGCTGGGCAGCAGCACCTGCTCTTCTGAGCTCGGGGTTCAGCCTGCCATGCCCTCTGTCCTGGGCCCTTCCTACCTCACTGGACTTTGGTCCTCAACAAAGAGGACCACAGTGCCTACAATGCCTACAATGCTGGATGCACTGAAGTCCTTCAAGAGAGCCCTGGCCAGGGACAGCTCAGAGACCAAGCTCTGGGTTGTCCCTTTTGGCCTGCAGGAGCCTCCAGGCTCTGGAAACAGATGTGGACTTGGGCCTGTGTCCTGCTCCTACTGGGCACAGCCTTGCCTGTCCCCAGGCTAGGGATGGGACCCAGACCCCCAAAGCCACACCCAGGGCCTAGTGGCCACCAGCGGCTCTGCAGGGTGGACACAGGGTCTGTGTTGGGAAGTGTACCTGTATTCTGGCTGATAGAGCAATAAACCAGTCTGCGCCTCCTCTCTGCTCCTCTCGCTCTCGCATTCAGTACCCTGGGATCCCCTCCACCCATAGCCCTGGTTGGGCCTAGACCAACTGCCCTGTTCCTTCACTCCAAGGTCAAGCTGGGAGCCACATGGGTGCCCTGTATTGGCTCCTATGTGCCCAGATGGGCTGTGGCAGCACATGGGCCTGTCTTGTTCCCAGGCAGGGGCTGTGGGGCTGGTCCTGTGGACACATGATATGACCAGAATCACCCATAATTGTCCCTCTGGCCCACCAGGAGCAGTGCAGGCTTTCCTCTACCTGGCAGCTGAGGCTAGTGTCAGGACAGATGTGATGTGGGGGTGTGATATGGTGGTCCCAAGTTCTTGGCATCTAGAGGTTTACCCCTTTGTCCCCAGCTGAGGTGACCCAGGACAACCTAGCATCTGTCAGAGGGGTGGGAACCACTCTGTGCCGAGCTCCAACCGTGAGGCTTCCCAGGGATCCACTGACCTCTTGGATGGGGAAGGGGAGGGTGGGTTCCCTGACCCCACAGAGGGCATCCTGGAGCTGCCTCTCCATTTTGGGTGCCCCTCCTGGGCAGGGGCTCAGGAGGGTTGGGGAAGGTTCTGGGAAGGGACCTTCTGGGGATGGGAGTGGTCAGCATCCTCAGGCTGCAGATGGTTGGCAGGTGGGAAGGGCATGGGCCATGCCAGGCAGGGGCCTGGAGAGTTTTTCAGGGATAGGTGGAAGGGGCCAGGGAAGGGTAGCATGGCCTGGACTAGCTGTAAGTGGAGGGTGGATGGTTACTATGCAGATGGAGTTGGGTAAGGATAGGGCAGTGGGTCTGTCCCCAGGAGGGGGGCCAATGGCTCTGGCCACCTGGACACCAGCCCCATGATTCCCTTGGACCTTGACATGGTATCAGGCTTCCCCCAGGTTTAGAGCTGGGGTTCAGAGTCAGCCTTGCAGGACAGCCAGCCTTGGGATGAAGTGTGTGCTAGGATTTGGGGCACATGAAGGGTGAAGGATGGGTTCCCGGTCCCCTGGCCCAGGAGGTGGAGGAGTTCTCCATGGGACACCTGGGTGAGGACAGGCCTGAGCTCCAGGGGAGGAAGTAGCTGTCCCCAGTGTGGGTTCTGGGGCTTCTCTCTCTGTGCCAAGCCTCCATTCCTCACAGCCTCCTGAGTGGGTGGGTGAATGAAGCAGGTGGGAGAGGCCAGCTTGGGGTCAGCCCACTGGACTGTCTCTGACAGGGACTGGTCTCTGGAGGCCCCTACCTGGGATCAGGCCACACCAGACCCTGGGCCTTACCATCTGCTGCTAACCCACCTCTTCATAGGTGTTACCCAGGAGGGCTCCGCCCAGCCCTCCCTTGGAGCCGACCAGGAAGTCCCATCTGTGCTGCAGAGACTGCTGGGCCCTGAGGCTCCAGGCCCTTCTGCAGGGGACTTTGCCAGCCCCACCCCCGGCCCCAGGGAACCACTGGCATTTCAGGAGGCTGGCCCCCAGGCTCCAGAAGCCTCGGGCACACCAGGTAAGCCCTGCAGGGAACTGGCTGCAAGGACACATCCTGTGCTGACCCTGTCCTGGCCAAGGAATGTCCTTGGGCTCTGAATTTGCACATGGCCACCCCAGCGTTCTCAGCATGGTGTCAGTTAGGTGTAGGTCTGGCCCAGTGTCTCTCTCAGGACCAAGAGTAAGGCAGCTTCATCTTGTCTGTCACCACCACCAGCTGTGACAGATTGGTGCCCACAGGGGATGGAGAGGCAAAGGCTAGGGATGGCATCTCTGTGGGAGGCTGCTGGATCAGAGTGGCCACAGAGTTCTGGTGTCCAGGAACGCGGTGATGGAGCAAACCCCTGGTGTTGCTTGGCCTGCCTTGGCACTGGTGTTCACTTTCTCTGCTGCTGCTTTGGGGAGCAAGCCGAGCCCCTTCCCATCCTGGGCTCCCTTTCCCTCCACTCATTCCCTGTGTCCTGCCTGAAGATGGAGGGGTTCCCCTAAGTTCAGCCTCCATCCAGCCCTGTCCTTGGAGGCCCAGCACATTGCCCCTCCCTGCCCACCCAAGTGCTGGCTCCAGCCTGAGATGCCTCAGTTCACCTGCAGCCAGCCTCAGGGCCCTGGAGAACCTCCCCAAGGGCACCACCGCCTGCTCTAAGTGACCACCTGGTCACCCTAAGCCCTACTTTTCTAGCCAGTCTGCTAGGCTATCCTCTGTTTTGTCCCTGGCCACTGATAGAGTGGGCCTTGTCTGTGTGCTATGGCCACAATACAACTTGTAGTGCTGGGTGACGTCACCTGCAGTCTCTCCTGCCCGTAGGAAGCTGCCAGAGCCTATGGCACCCATGGCGTGGGATATAGCCACTTTCCTGGGTCACCGACCTATGCTGTCAGGATGTTACCTGGATGGTAGCCTAGCTGCTGGGCAGGGACACTGAAGTGGGTGTCCCTGGTGGGGCAGGTGCCTGCAGAATGGACCCCAGCCAGCATGCACATGCTGAGCCATGGGCTGAACCTGGGCTTTGGGGACAGTCTCACCCATGGCCCCCAGGTCCCTGCAAGCAGTGGTCTTGCTGAGCATACACACACCCTGGCCTGGTGATGTGGGGGACAGCTGGGCAGTGCAGGGCCGAGGAGGGTCCCTTGAGCCCCAGCCCAGCTCTGTCTCACGAGGCTCCTCATCTCCCAGCAGCTGAGATCCCAGAGGTGCCACAGCCTCTCATCCAGGAAGTCCTGGAGCAGGAGACGGTGACTGGTTCTGGGGCCCAGGGACAGACCGTCCCCATCCGGTAACCTCCCCCAGTTAACTGAGTCATGAGATGGGGGCAGTCCTGCCAAGGACAGCTCATGGGTGGGCAGGTCCATCCACTCTGGCCGTGTGGTACTCAGAGGTAATGGGGTGGTCCTGTGGCCTCTTGTGCACTCCTTGACTGCCCCAGGCCAAGCCAGTAGGCAGGAAAGAAGGCCAACCTTAGGGAAGGAGGCGCAGGAAGCCCCCACAGCAAGGACCAGGGTCTTCCATCTTCACACCTCATCCCCCCGCATGTGGGGAAAGCCTAGGACCCCATCTTGTCACCTCTAGCCAGCAGAAGCTCACCTAGCTCTGTGATTCCAGGGTGGAGGGTGCTGCCTGGCCAGGGGCAGGTGCCGGGCAGATGCTCTGGGATGTCCACAGCCATGTAATCACAGAGACCACACAAATGACCTATGTGTACCAGCCCATGTGCTAATTAATTAGACAAATAGAATTTGTTAATTAATTAGACACCAATTAATAAGACACCAAATAGAATTCACACATGTGCAATTAATTAGACACAGTGTAGGCACTGGGCAGATCACCTCCCCTGAGCCCTGGTAGCAAGGGATGCTGATACGTTTCTCTACCATCATGAGACCATACCTAGAGCCCACTCTGAGTGGGAGGCCAGTGAGAGCCCCCAGCATGTATGGATTGGCAAGCTTGCGCCTCCTGCCCACCCCTCCAGGGCCCAGCTTGGACCTCTCACAGGTACAAAGCAGGGGAAGGTAGGTGGTGATCTGGGGACCATGGCCTCAGGGGGTACTCAGGGCTGAGCCAGGACACATCTGATCAACAGCAGCCCTGAGACTTTAGTGACCTGGCCCACACACCTGCAGGTTAAGCCACCTAGGAATGGAGGGAGCATCCTAAGACTCTGGGGGTGGGACAGATTCATAGCAGGACCCAGCCCAGGATGGTCATCCACCCTGGTGTCAGGAGTGTGACCCAATCTGCAGAGAAGGGACACACCTTCACACACACAAACCACCCACCCAACACCGAAAGTCGAGTTGATGTCACTGCGTCTCGGGCAGCAAAGGTGACTTCCCCAGCGTGGTGTAGCTGTGCATTGTGTAGCAGCAGGGTGTGGTGGCTGCCATCAGCAGTGAAGGTCCAGTCATTGTCAGGCTGTACCATAGTTCCGTTGATGTACCAGGTGGCTTTGCCCACTGGCAGGGCCTCTCTGAGCACACAGGTAAAGCAAGCCTGCGTGCCGGCTTGCACCACCACATCCTTGGGGGCCTCCAGGACTTCCAGGCGCCAGCCTGCAGTCAGGGGTGGAATGAATGCTGGTGTGTAGGAGGGTCCAGAGTGGGCAAGCCCAGCATGGCCCACTGGGTCTCCCACTGAGTGGGAGTGGACAGAGACCCCATCTCCACCAGCTCTCCCTACCTGCAGAGCCCCACGCTGGAGGGGCCTGGGAGACACATGCCCTGCACTGGAAGCTGCACTCCAGTCCTGGGAGCGCTGCCCAGCCCCTGGAGGAGTCTTGGAGACCCCTTTCAGGCTCCCCACATCTCACTCCATTCCCTAGCCGCTTGTCTCAAAGACTGATATCCTGCCTCCAGCCAACTCTCCAGGCCCTGCCCTCTCCCAGGTGTTCACAGCCCGCAGACTCACACCACCCAGCCGGCTCAGTCACAGGCATAGACAAAACCTGTCCTCATGTCCCAACAGCACGCCTGGCCCTGCTGCTGTGCAGGTACACTCCCCCCATGGCCCTGCTGATGGAGGCCTCCCTGGTCCTCGGCCCCTGTCCCCACTCCCTCTCGGGTTCTCTTGGTCATGGGTCCCCCAGAAGCACAAGCTCAGCAGCAGCATACCCTGATCAGGCAGCTGTGCAGGACCCCAGCACTCTCCCAGAGGCCACCAGCCCAGGTGGAGGACTCTCCTGCAAGCTGCTCCTGTCCCAGGCCCCATCCCCTGAGTGAGCAGTCCAGACAACTCTTTTTGGAGGTAGAGTGGGGGTTCCCAAGGAGCAACTTCCCTTCTGGTGGGAGAGTCCTGGAAGCCACCTTGGGCTGCCCAGAAAGTGGCCCAACCTACTGTGGGAGAGGTCTCACCGACCTCCACCCCATCAGCTCTCATTGCCATTACCTCTGACGGTGAGGAAAGCAGACGTGACCATGTCCCCAGCCAGGAAAGTCACCCGACAACTGTCCTGTGGCCTCAGGTTTTTGAGCAGCAGTAGGTGTCGCAGGCCGTTCTCGAAATATACCACCTCTGCGTTCTCCGAGGTGTGCACGGGCTCATCGTCCAACAGCCAGGTGTGGGAAGCCACCTCAGGCCGGGACAGCTGGCACTCAAACAAGGCCTCCCCGCCCTCAGGCACATCCACATTCTCCAGGCCCTGGACCACAGTGTTCTTGGCTGTAGGGAGAGAAAGGCTCAGGGACTGCTGACCTCACTGTCCCTTGGGAGAGCCAGCATTTTCAGGAGGGCGGCACCCAGGCCTGTAGTGTTCCCTCCACACCCTGCCCACCCTTTGGGCCCCTCACATCAACAGTGGTCTCCTGACCACAGGAAACTCACAGGTGTTCACAGACCGCAGACTCACACCACCCAGCCAGCTCAGTCACAGGCATGGACAACCCTGTCCTCGTGTCCCAATAGCACTCCTGGCCCTGCTACTGCTCAGGTACATTCCCCCCATAGCCCTGCTGATGGAGGCCTCCCTGGTCCTCGGCCCCTGTCCCCTCCTCCCTTTCAGGTTCTCTTGGCCATGGTTCCTCCCAGAAGCACAAGCTCAGCAGCAGCATGCCCTGATCCAGCAGCAGTGCAGGCCTAAGGCAGGTTGCCTGCCACCTCCCAGGCATGTTCCCACTATGTAGGTCCCCTGCAGTGCATAGCTGGCTGTTGCTGCCTGCCACTCCACCATTGCTGCATGGCCAGAGCCACGCCAAAGCCGTGCTGGACCTGGGCTGCCCGCCAGGTGGCCTCACCTTGCACTTGTAGCAGTGCCACCACGCCAGTGCCTGCGGCCTCACAAGAATAGATGCCACTGTCACAGGGCAGGGCTGGCCTGAAGGTCAGCCTGGCCAGAGTCCAGTCCTGCTCTATGATGACACGGTGCCCATCTGCGTGTACCTCCCTCTCGTCCATGTTCCACGTGGCCTGCACCGGCCGTGAGTATTGGCAGAGGAGTTCGGCAGAGCCACCCTCCTCCACTGCCAGGTCCTGCATGGCACTGACCACCTCCACCTTAGGATCTGTCGGCCAACATGCCGGACATGCATCAGCCCTGAGGAACAGCACCACCATGGCCCACCCACCCCACTCAGTGTTAGTGGCTTCAGTGGCTGCAAGCATGGAGCTTCATGGTGACAGTTTAGCAGGAGCTGCCTGGCATGTGGCTAGGAAGGGAACCCACAACGCAGCCCAGAGCCCTCCATCAGACACACCTCACCCATGAGCATAGTGCCTAGGCTTCACCTCTGTCCAGGCAGAGCTCCTCTGGCCCCACATACCTGCTGGCCCCCAGAAACATACGCCACTGGAAAGGCTCCTCTGGATGTCCTAGGGCCTGCCCCAGAACCCAGAACCCCTGCCCTGCTTGCTCCTCTCCAGGGGCCTTGCTGCCCACCCAGAGCCCACATTCCATCTCCATTTGTTGAAATCTCAACACATTTTACATGACAGCACATAGCAGGAACCAGACAGAGCTGTTGGGAAGAGGCTAGGGAGATCCTAGCAGCTGTTACTCTCCCTGTCTGGCCAGCTCCTCCCCAGAAGGGCACAGATCTCAGCTGAGCTCACAGCAGAGGAGCAGATGTGAGCAGGGACAGGTAGGCCAGGGCCAAGGGCATGGGCCTCCCCTCAGAAACCCAAAAAGTCCCCCAAAGGGACTGGCCCCCGTGGCTGGGGATGTGCAGCTAACTAGGTGACTGGTGGCCAAGCAGGCGGCAATGCACTGGCCCTACCTGGCAGGTGGCAGTGGACCTAGCCTCCAGCTAGATCTCCCATTCAAAAGTAAGAGCTGCCCACTGTGCCTCCTGGGGGTGCCCAGGGTAGGTGGCACATGTATAGTGATGCCCAGCCTCTGGCTCTGGGGACAGTGTCCTCCTTCAGTGCCCATCTTCCCCCTTTCCCCAGGAGCCCGCAGGAAGCATGTGGCAGCAGGAGCAGAAGCACCAGCATGGGGGAGTCCCCAGTGGTCAATACCTTTGACCAATAACTTGGCTGTGGAGACCAGGGGCCCTGTGCGGAAGGTGATGGTGCCTGAGTCGGCCACCCCCAGGCCCGAGAGTGTGAGGGAGTGAAAGGTCCCATCACGCACAGTGATGGCACTCTGGGGGCTGTCCTGTAGCAAGGTGCCATCCAGCCACCAGCGGGCCTCTGGCCCACCTGCACGAGACACCTCACAGGAGAACGTGGCCACCTCCCCTGCGAAGACGTCCACACTCTGCAGGCCACGAACCAGGCACAGTGCAGCCTCTGCATAAGAGGACAAGAAGGAGGGCTGGGTTCATCACTTAGAGGCTACCTGGGTCTACTGGTGCAGGTGTGTCTTATGATAGCAGGTTTTGTCTTTATGCCCAGTTTCTGGCCCAGAGCTCCTAACCCAGCAGAATCTCCTGAAAATGCTGCAAGTCCTTCCATTATATATAACAGGCTCTTTTTTTCTTTTAATCACACGTGAGATTATGTTAATGGGGTGACTCAGGCCCAGCCCTGAGACAGCTTCAGGAAAGGACTCGTCACCAAGAAGATCAAGTGATTACAGGGTTACAAGGCTCAGCCCCATCCTCTGAGAAAGCAGGGTGGTTGGACATCAATCTCCATAAGACAAACTCTTAACAAGACTAGATGAGCTTCCACAATGCTGAACACAGGCTGGGAGGGCAGCGTGGAGAGGACATGGAATCTGTGTCCTTTCCCATTCTTGTCTTTCACCTGGCTGTCCCTGAGCAGGATCCTCTGCAACAAGCTATCCAAGATGAGTGTGTCCCTGAATTCTGTGAGTTTCCCTAGCAAACTGGTCAAGCATGAGGAGAGGACAGTGGGAGCCCTCACTTGAAGCCACTCAGAAGTTTGGGTAGCAACCTGAGATTTGCCATTGACATCTGAAGCTGGGGAAGCCTATGGACTGAGCCCTTAGCTTGCAGGGTCTGTGCTAAATCTGCGTAGATAGTGTCAGAACTGAATCACAAGACACCCAGTAGGTGTCCACTGGAGAACTGCTTATGTCTATTGGAACTGTCTGGTCAAATGTTCTAGGTTGAGGAAGTATGACAGGAAGAGAATAGTGACCATTCTCTAGAACAGATGTCAGAAATGGGATGTGCTGGCCTAGTTCTGAGACCCACTGGTGTGGGGCCACCCTGGGGCCTGCTGGCACCATCCAGACCAAAAGGATGACCTGAGCCCTGGGGTCTAGAAATCCACCCTCATCACAGAGGGAGGCACAGAGACCACCACGGTGAGCCCAGCTCACACCCCATCAGAACACTACAGGTTTCACCCAGAGGAGACCATGCCATGCATGGTACCCTGATCATCAGGAGAGCAGACAAGCCCCAAGCCCCATGACTGGAGCTCCTTCTAGTGCGGATGCCTCGTCTGACCCAGGTTAGGGCAGGAAGCAGAGGTCCCAGCACCTGCTTCTCCCCAGGGGTGGTGGCTGGCCTCAAAAGGGGACCTCTCTGTCCTTGGGGGCACCTTCAATCCCAAGAGGGCACCTCATCCAGTTTTCCTCTGAAGTCCCTCAGCCCCAGGGTTCAGGGCCCTGATGCTGGATCCAAATATTCCTGTTCCTGTCACACAGAAGGTCCAAGCTCAGGGCCTTTCCAGATGAATCATGGCTGCCCTCCTGTGCCCTCCATACAGTCTCCATCCTGTCTACCTCCTGATGGACACTCAGGGTGGTTGGAGGAAGAGGATACCAGCATCCACGTCTAATCCTCCCATCCCCACAGGCCAGCCAGTAGGACCAGACAGAGACTTCTTCCACCACCTGCTGCCTAGGGCCAGGCAGGGAGGATGTCACCCCCACCCTGTGCTTCTCTGAGCGCTTTCCACAGGCCATCCTGGGGCCTCCTTGTGAAGACAGAGACACTGTTCAGCTTGGTAAGGCCTAGATGCCTTTACCCCAGGAGGCGGGTCACAAGGGGCAGGTGAGAGTCACTGGCAGACACCAGAGCCCATCAGGACAGTGATGTGCGGGGCAGCCCCCATGCCCACCCCAGCAAGCCCTCCCTCAGGAGCCTCTCCACACTCCTCCCCTTCAATGCACCCCACCAGCACCTGCCTTCCCCAAGTGTACATCTGCACCTCCTTCTCCTGCTCTGCCAGCTCCTGGGTCTTGCCCCGAGCAATAGTTCCCAGGCCTACCTATCACACCCCTACCTGGACATCCATTCACACACCTAGGCCCAGGGCCCTCCCCTTGAGATCACTGTCCTGATGCATAATGAGCCATCTTTCCCAGGCTAGGGACTCAGAGCCATGTCACTCCCACATAGTCATCGCCCCAGGAACACACAAGGCCCTTCCTGCACTGCTCCCATTCAGGAAACCCATGACACTTCATCTTCATCACTCAACCTAAGGCACTAAGTAGCCTTTCCCAGCCCCCAGGCCACAGAGCTGACCATATCTGTTTATTCTTTAGGTTTGTGGGGAGGAGAGCATGAGATTCAAACATACACTGTCTCCATGTCCAGCTCCACCAAGCAGACGGGGAATCCCTGAGGGCAAAGCTACCTTTGGACCTCAAGGTCCAGGACTTGACCATGGTAGGGGCTTGCTCAATGGTGAGTAGATAAGTGGTTTGATAGTGGCTGGTAGATGGTTGATGGGTGGATGGATGGATAGTTAATAGGTTAGTGGATGGACAGAAGGATAATTAACTGGTGGTAGATGGATGAATGTGTGATAAATGGATGTACAGAGGATGAGTGGAAAGGTATGTGGATAGCTAGATATGGAAGATAGGTAATAGATGAATGGAAAGTGGAGGGATAGATAGATGGATAATGGGTGCATGAGTGGACAGTGAACAGATGGTGGTAGTAAATGAATGAATGGTAGATGGATGGATGGTTGATAAATAAACGTATGGATAGAGATGGATGGATGGGAGGGTGGATGGAGAGGTGGTTAATGGGTGGACGGATGAATGGATGATTTGTGTGGACCGATGGGACCAGTCTGAGAACCAGGAATAGGGCAGTAAGGGAATGCACTCAAGAGTGACCTGTGGAGTCAAGGTACAATCCAAGTTGAAGATTCCTAAAGTCCTGTTTGCATTCTGGGGCCATGTGCACCATGCCTGAGTCCACACAGGTGTCACGCATCAGCTGTTGCATCCACACCTTTGAGCTTGTGTGGTATGCAAGAGCGTTTCAACATGGATGTGTGTGGGCCCACATGGACCATATCAGAAGGTCAGGCATTGGAAGATGATGTCCAGAAGACCCTGTCTCAACCTCAGGGTCCAAGGCAGCAAAGCTCTCCTACAGAGAATACCAATCCTGGCCTGTGCTCCCCCTATACACAGTATTCCTCAAGATCTTCACCAGCCTACCCCACTCCATGACTTGAGGGATCAAGGACTGGAAAATTGCTAAGTCTAGGGTTTCTTCCCCACACCAACACACACACACACTCACACACACCAGCTGCCACTAGGCAAGATGCTATGGTGTCCAGAAAACAGGCATCCACAGGCCAGGGCCTAGGTATGGAAGAGAGCTGCCCACCTGTGACTTTCAGCTGGGCTTCTGAGCTGCATGAACCCACTCGGAAACTGATGGCTCCCGCATCTTCAGGGGTCACCTGAGGACACAGGGAGGAAGATGCTCAGTCCTGGCCAACTCATCCTGACAGGAAGGACTGGTCCATCTAGCCAGCCCCCAGTGATGGGGCTCATCACCTCCCTAACCCGACCCCCTAATGGATGGTCTTTCTGAATGGAGCTGGAACCATCCCTGTTCAAGTGGAACAGGTCCCAGAGCCCCACCTTGTGCAGGGTGAGCAAGTGAAGCATGCCCTGCTCCATGGTGATGTCATTCATCTCGTTGGCCTGCAGAGGTACCCCTCCCAAAGCCCAGCGGGCTTCCTGGCTTGCAGCTCTGGACAGCCGGCACCGGAAGTGGGCATCCTGGCCTTCATTCAGCTGCATGTCTTGCAGGGGCTCCAGGATGGTTACCTCTGGGACTAGACACAGGGTAGGCATGGGTGTCAGCCTCTGTGTCCAGGATGCTCCCTTCTTTAGCATAGCTTCCATATCCTGGGGGTCCTCCCTGGTGACCCCACCCCAATTCCTGAAGACAGTACATGGGGGTGTGTTATCAGTCCTTCCTCTAGCCAGGGCATGGGGAGCACCAGTCAGATGCATGGACGCACGCACGCATGGACGCACGCACGCACGGACGCATGCATGCACGGACTCCGCACGCACGGACTCCGCACGCACGGACTCCGCACGCACGCACGGACTCCGCACGCACGCACGCACGGATGCTCGCAGGGATGCACGCACGCACGGATGCTCGCAGGGATGCACGCACGCACGCACGGACACACTGCGAACTACTTCTGTGCAGTGGGTTTCCTGAGGCCTAGAAGTTTCAGGCAGATGGTGAAGAAGCAAGTGGCTTCACGTAGCTGAGGACCTACCTTCGGAAGGCTGCCTGGCCTGCTCTGCTCCTGGCCAAGAAGCTTTGTCACCCTCTGGGATGAAGTCCCTTCTGGCTTTCCACTTTGCAGTTCCTGGTGAGAATGTGAGGCTTCCCACAAAGGCAGCCTGGTGCTCACCACGGTGCTCCTGTTGGACATTGTGGATCCCAGTGGAGAGCCTCAGGTAGGGAGGGCACTAGTGTGTCCAGCAGTTTGTGGAGTGCAGCACTGGCTGGAGGGGCATCATGGGACCAGAGCTGGGTAAGTAATGCATGGGGAAGAGGCAAAGTGTGTCTCTCTCCCTGTAAGGAGGTTCATGGATGCGCCGACCCTGCTGAGTCCTGTTTGGGATAGGAACCTTGCTGGATAGTTCTTAGGGAACTTGGAGCAGGGTGGGGTAGGAGGTGGAAGGGGTAGGAGATGGGTGAGGTAGGAGCTCCGTGGGGTAGGAGCTGGGTGGGATAGTGCAGGGGAGGGGATGCCCTGTGCTGT
This sequence comes from Ictidomys tridecemlineatus, assembly GCF_052094955.1. Lineage (NCBI taxonomy): Eukaryota > Metazoa > Chordata > Mammalia > Rodentia > Sciuridae > Ictidomys > Ictidomys tridecemlineatus. The sequence continues at coordinate 72,382 of NW_027526125.1, forward strand.
CCCTAAGAGGCAGTGCCTGAAGGGGTGACCATGCTGAGGCTTGTGGGGGAAGGGTCCTGGCTGGAGATCTTAAGGGACCTGAGCTGGGTGGGGTAGTGTCTGGGGAGGAGGCACACTGTGCCTGTTGCCACTAGGCATTACTTGGTAACATTTCTGGGCAAAGCCCCACCCTCAACACACAGGTGAGTTCATGAAGCACACAAGCTTGGGCAGGCATATTGCAAACTGTTTCTGTGCTCTGCATTTCCAGGCATCCAGAAGTGGCCAGTAGACAGTGGAGAAGCATGTCCTCAAGTACCTGAGATCCTTCCTGCTGAACCTGGGAGCAGAGCCTAGGTAGGGAGACTTCCAGTGTCCTCAGCAATGTGTGGCATATGGCCCTGGCTGGAGAGGTGTTGGGGGACCAGACTGGATGGGGTAGGTGCTAGGTGTTGTAGTGTGTGAGGAGGGGGCACGCTGTTTCTGTAAAGTGGTGCCTGGAGAGGAAGCTCATGCTGAGGCCTTTGGGGGCACCGCCCTGGCTGAAGAGGCTTCAGGGGAACGGAGCTGGGTGAGGTAGTTGGTGGGGAGGGGGTACACTGTGTTTGTACCTGTGAGGAGATGCCTGGAGGGGGCGCTCTTTCTGAGGCCTGTGGGAACAAGGCCCTCACTGGAGAGGTGTTAGGGCACCAGGAACTGGATGGGGTAGTACATGGGGAGGGTACTTGCTGTGCCTGTTGCTGCAATGCAATGCCTACAGTGGGTGCTTGTGCTGAGGCTTGTGGGGGTGCAGTCCTGGCTGGAGAGTTATTGGGAGACCAGAGCTGAATGGGGTGGAGCTTGATGGGGTAGGAACTTTTGTGGGGAGAAGTGCACTGTGCCTGTTCTTGCTAGGGGTTAGCTAGAGGGGGCAGTTTTCCTGAGGCTTGTAGGGGCACAACCCTGGCTGGAGAGGTCTTAGGGGACCAGAGCTGAGTGAGGTAGTACCTTTGGAGGGCTGAACTGTTTCTATAACTGTGAGGTAGGGCCTGGGAACATCCCTGCACATAGCCCCGCCCTTGCACACATGTGCATGCAGTTTGCACACATTCACTGATTCATGCAGGGACTTATCCCAAACTGCGTCTGCACAGTGGATTTCTGGGCAGCCTAAAAGTGTACTGTAGATTGTGGAGAATCTGGGGCCTTCAAATCACACAGATTCTTTCTACTGATGGCTGCCTGGGCTGCTCCAGTCTTGCTCCTAGACTATGTCACCCTCTGGGAAGGTGTCCTTGCCGTCCTTTCTCATTCATGGGTGAGGATGTTGGGCCTCCCACAGTGGCAGCATGGCCCTCACCACCACCTCCTGTTGGTCTTTGTGGACTTATGAGGACAGTCTCAGGTAGGGAGGACTCCAGTGTCCCCAGTGGCATGTGGCATATGGCTCTGGGAGGAGAGGTTTTAGAGAACTGGAGCTGGGTGGTGAAGGAGTTTGGTGGGTAATGTGTGGTGATGGGGCACACTGTGCCTGTCTCTGGGAGGCAGTTACTTGAGGGGATGCCTGTGGGGGCACAGCCCTGGCTGGAGAGGCATTGGGGACTGGAGCTGGATGGGTTAGAGCTGGGTGGGGTAGTGTGTGTGGAGGGGGCATGCTGTGCTGGCCCCTCTGAGGTGGTTCCTTGAGAGGAGCCTCTTTCTGAGGCCTGTGGGGGTTGGACCCTTGCAGGAGAGGTGTCCTGGGACCAGAATCTAGGTGGGTTAGTGTGTGGGGAGGGGGCACTCAGTGCCTGTGGCTGCAAGGTGATGACTGGAGCAGACACAGGTGGTGAGGCCTCTGGGGGCGCCACCCTGGCTGGAGAGGTGCAGAGGGACTGGCAGCTATGTGGGGTAGTGGCTGCCTGCTCTGAGTGAGTGCCTGGAGGGGGCACTAGTGCTAAGGCCTGTGGAGGTAGGGAAGTGGGGCATAGGAGTTAGTGTGCTGTTCCTGGGTGCTCTTGACATGAGCTGAGTGGGTGTGGCAGAGGTTGTAGGGCAGTGGGGCAGAGGCACTTGGGTGCTGTTCCTGGGTGCTCCTGGAGGCAGCTGAGTTTGTGTGGTAGAGGTTTTAGGGCTGGTACCTGGCTTCAATAGTGGGGCCTTGTTGGGGGAGTAAGTGTGAAGGGAAACTGGTTGGGGGCTGGTCTGAATGGGAGGATGTTAAAGGGAGAAAGCGGAACACCTGGTTTAAATGGGAGTATGCATGTATCATTTTTAAAGCTGTGTGTATGGTGTATCATTTTAAAAGCTGTGTTCTCAACTTTATCTGCCAGTGTTTTCTTTTGTTTGTCTCCCCAAAAGAATAAATTGCAAGTTTTTAGTATAAGTCTATTCTCTACATTCTGTACATATAATTTATGTGTTTTTCTTGTAACTTATATTTTATTACAATTAGGTGATTTGTAATGATTCATTGTTTATATATCAATGACTTTCATATTTTAAATCAATCATTTTTATGGAAACCATTTTTGTAAGTCCTCATTTACTTTGCTTTTTAGTTCACTATTTCCCAGTAAGTACAATTACTCATCCATTGGCATTTCCCTTTCTGCTGTGCAAAGGGTATATTCATTCTGAAATACTTTGATGTGTATTTTGTCCAGTGTGTGTTACTCAAGCTTCATGGAAATTTAATTATCAGTTGTTTTTGTCTTAAAATGGGAGATAAACTGTAGTTGAAATGGTCAGGTTTTTAAGGCATTTGTCTTCTGGTGACATTTTGCTCTGTTGAGACATGCATTTTGTAAGTACATGTCTTTATAGTAACACACATATTTCATGTCAATATTTTTGTTCATAGAACCAGTTTTAGTAAAAAAAGGTTTTCTATTTTTTCACTTCATCATTCGATATGTTTGAGCCTCTGTTCATGTTCTATAGGTGGGAATTTATTATGATCACCATCTGATAAAAGAAGCTGGTAGCAAAGTTAGGGTTAATTTCTATTTTTACCACAAGGTCATTTGTTATAACGAGGTTTTACTTAGGGGTTTTACAAGTTGGCATCAAAGTAGGCAATTAAGAATATTAACATTAACCAGCACTATTATAATTAATTATTTTTTTACTTTTGGGATTTCACAGTGGGATTGAGATTATATGAGGAGTATCATTTCTTAGAAGTATTTTTAAGTGTAGCAGATGCAACCAAGCTTACATATTTCCATTAAAATATGTAGCACTGAATTCCTGGGCTGGGGTTGTGGCTACACCTCAACATATACGTGTGTGTGTGTGTGTGTGTGTGTGTGTTTGTGTATGCTTTGAAATCCTGTCACTTTAGATTTTCAATTATGTAGAATACCTTTCTGAGTGTTGATTATATTTGTATAAGTTCATTTCATATTTTTTTTCTATTTAGAATACCTCAAAATGCAAATGAGGGCTCTCATGAGGAAATTAAATGTGGAAATTTTGGTTTCCCACAGCAGTTCTGTGATGTATCCCAGGGCCTCCAAGCCCCAGCTAGTGGTTTGGTTTAGAATGATGATGGTATAAATGGAGAAAAGGGATGCATACTTGATTGTTTTATTTGTTCATATGAGTTATAATTGAGAATAAAATGTATTTTGACATACATAAATGGAGTATAACTTCTCATTCTTTTGGTTATACATGATGTAGATTCACACTGGTCATGTAATAATGTATGTATATAGGTTAATAATGTCTAATTCATTCCACTATTCTTCCTACCCTCTTACCCTCCTCCACTCCCTTCACTCCCGTCTGCCTTATCCAAATCACCTGTATTCTTTCCTAGAGGGCATCCTCCTATCTCAGTCTCTAAACTCATGGACATTACAGGTGTGCACCACAGTGCCTGGCTTTTCTTCTCATTTATTCTGAGGTCCCAGGCAATATTTCTTCTCTCAATGATTTATATTGTTTAACATCTCATAAGTACATATTAGTATGTACAATGTAATTACTTTGATTCCTGGGTAATATCTATCTCAACTTTTATCATTTTTATTGTAAATATATTTTAAATATCCTCCTTTCTATCTAATTTCAGTTATTCAATGCTGTATTCACCCGCCTCTGCCATAGAACACAAGAACTTATTCATCCTAACTGTAATGGTGTTCTGGTTGACCAATCTCTCTCCATCCTCCCACCCTCTACACTCTTTCCAGCTTCTGGTAACAACTATTCTCTCAACATCTATGAGATTGACTTTTGTAGAATTCACATATAAGTGGAATCAGGTAATATTTGTTTTTCTGTGCCTGGATTATTTTATTTAACTTAATGTCCTCCATGTTTATTTCTGTTGTTGCATATGACAGGACTTCTTTTAATTTTGTGGTCAAATAATATTTGTTTGTATATATCACATTTTCTTTATCCATTTGTCAGTTTATGGGCACATCTGTTGTTTTCATTTCCTGGCTATTATGAACAGTGCTGCAATCAGTAGGGTAGTGCAGGTGTTTCTTTGCCATGCTCATTTCATTCCTTTTTGTATACCCCCCAATAGTGGAATTTCAAGATATGTGGTAGCTCTATTTTTATTTTTTGGAGGACTCTCCATACTTTCTTCTATAATAACTGAACTAACTACATTCCAACCATCACACTCTTCAAAAATGGTTTTTGTGTCTTGCCTACCACATTTATCCCAATATTTCCCTAATATTATGACTTTCCAAGTATGAAAATATCTACCTAGCCAAACCCTTATCTCACTGTCCTAAATACTGTCATGTAAATAAAAAAGTTTTTACAACTGTTTCTCAAACACACAATGACAGTTTCTGTCTGGAACTTTACTAGATTTTTATGGAACTATATCTTTGACTTTCTCAATAATTTACATAGTTTATTCCAGTATACTTTATTTTAAGTGTTTACTGTGTTATTATAAAATTGATTTGTCATTTTTACTTTACCGTATTTGTTAATAATACCTCAATTTTACCTTTATATCCCAAGGGATTGAATCTAGGGCCTTGTGCATGTGAGGAAAGCACCCTACCAACTGAGCTATATCCCCAGCCACAGACTATATTATAAAAATGAAGAATTTCATAGATACCATTGAATTTATGTATTGAGATGCAAGAATAAATAAAATGGCCACATGAGTCATGAATAAAGAATAATTTGAGATTATTCAAAAATAATATCAATAAAGATGATATAAATTAAGATTTACTAATAATTAACATATTTTATGCTGTCAGTGATGAGAAATATAATAATGTTTTCTGATAAATAAAAAGAATCAGTATTTGCATATTTTCCTTTCCTAGAATGTTTATATGATCATTTGCTTTTTTTGTTACACCATTCTTTTGTTTCCACTTGAAAGACTGCCTGTAGCAATTCCAAAAAGGAAGGCTAGTGGTAATTAACTCACACACCTTTTATTTTTTTGCCAAAAAGTTGTTATTTTTTCTTAATTTTTAAAGGAAATTATTGCTGGTGCTCTCTTCTCAGTTGTTAAATTGTTTTTAGTTTGTGTGTGTGCATTCTTTTTCTTTGAAAAATTAATACATCATATCTGACCTAAAGTTTTCTTCCAAAAAATCTGCTGTTTTTCTTTTTTTTATTGATTGTTCAAAACATTACAGAGCTCATGATATATCATCTTTCATACATTTGCCTCAATTGGGTTTTGAACTCCCTTTTTTACCCCAAATACAGATTGCAGAATCACATCTGTTACATACTCACATTTTTACATAATGGCATATTAGTGACTGTTGTATTCTGCTACCTTTCCTATCCCCTACTATTTCCCCTCCCCTCCTCTCCCATCTTCCCTCTCTACCTCCTCTGCTGTTGTTCAATTCTCTCCCTTTATTTTCCCTCCCCCTTGCCCCTCATAACCTCTTTTTTTTTTTTTAGAGAGAGAGAATTTTTTTTAACATTTATTTATTTTTTCTTAGTTCTCGGTGGACACAACATCTTTGTTGGTATGTGGTGCTGCTGAGGATCGAACCCGGGCCGCACGCATGCTAGGCGAACGCGCTACCACTTGAGCCACATCCCAGCCCCCCCTCATAACCTCTTATAATTTTTTGTATCATTGAAGGTCTCCTACCATTTCCATATGTTTTCCCTTCTCTCTCCTTTTCTCTCCCCCCATTCGTCTTTGTTTACTGTTAGTCTTTTCCTCATGCTCTTTTTTCCTGTTCTGTTCTTAGGGGCTCTCTTTATATCAAAGAAGACATTTGGCATTTGTTTTTTACGGCTTGGCTAGCTTCACTTAGCATCATCTGCTCTAATGCCATCCATTTCCCTGCAAATTCTATGATTTTGTCATTTCTTAGTGCTGCATAATACTCCATTGTGTATAGATGCCACATTTTTTATCCATTCATCTATTGAAGGGCATCTAGGTTGGTTCCACAGTCTAGCTATTGTGAATTGTGCCGCTATAATCATTGATATGGCCGTATCCCTATAGTGCGCTCTTTTAAGGTCCTCAGGGAATAGTCCGAGAAGAGCGATAGCTGGGTCAAATGGTGGATCCATTTCCCTGCTGATGTTTTTCTGAAAGCTCCATCTTAGGAGATAAATCACTCTTCACTTCTTATATTCAAAATTTTTTATTTTCATTTTATTTACTTGTTTATTTATTTATTTTCTAGTTGCTGATAAACTTTATTTATTTATTTATATATGGTGCTGAGAATTGAACAGACTTTTATTTATTTATTCATATGAGGTGATGGGAATCAAACCCAGTGCCTCACACTTGCCAGGCAAGTGTGCTTCTGCTGAGCCACAGCCCCAACCCATCAAAAATCTTTATTTTTAAATTTTGATTGTTACAATTTTCCTCACTTTGGGTCCTTTTTGTATTCATCTTAATTATTTTTCTTTGAGTTTCTTGAATTTGGGTATCCATTTTCTTTCTCAGAATTGAAAAAAAATGTCTTTTATTTTTTCAAATGAGTTCTAGTCACCCTTCTCTTTCTCTTCTTTAGAGATACATGCAAAACACATATTTGTCCTTGTGATGTTGTCTCATAAGTCCCTTAGAGTTTCTTCACATTTAAAATTTTATATTTTTAATTTTGTTTTTGTTTCAATCAATAATTTCAAAAAAATATTTTATTTCAATTATTGTTTTATTTAAATACTGTCATGTTGGCATTTTTACACTTTACATGCATTTTCCTGATTTTGTGTCATTTTTTTAATATTTATTTTTTAATTGTAGTTGGACACAGTATCTTTATTTTATTTTTTTATGTGGTGCTGAGGATTGAACCCAGGACTTTGTGTGTGCTAGGTGAGCGCTCTACCAATGAGCCAGAATCCCAGCCCTTTTGTGTAGTTTTCTGCTGTTTCCTCATAACACATGTAGGTATTTTTACAAGGACTATTTTTCATTTCATGAAATTATTCATAGACCTTAAAAGTCTTAGGATTGGTCTTTGTAGAGTTATCTCATTTATTTGATTTATTTGTGTTTCTGTGTTTCTTCATGTGTCTTGTTATTTCTGTTATAATTTTTTGTTTTGTTTTTGCATTTGAAGAAACAGCTACCTCTTCCAGACTTTGTGAATCAGTTTTGTATGGGGGACAAGTTTCACAAATTAGCCAGAAATTTTGGAAGCCCCTTGGATCTTTTATGGGAGTGGTTCTTTTCTGGAATTGAAAAATGATTTCTGAATTAGGTTTGCTGGTTTCTTAAGAAAGTCTTGTACTCTCTTCCTCCCCCTGGTATCTCATTGCTGTATGGTAGAGTCTGATGCTTAGACAATCCTTTTGAGCTCTCTCTGGTTCTCAGCCCAACTCAGGTATTGAAAGTAAGAAATTTCCTCATATGAGCCTTAAGACAAGTGAGACAAATCATTTCCTCAGACATCTGTCTCTCCCTAAACAACACCTATAATATTGGAAGCATATCCACCCTTCCTCCTAAGAAAGTAGTCATGAATTATGTTTGTCTTGCTGGGTTGGGCATGGGGTAGATAGCAAGTGAATGGAAATGGCCTTTTTTTTACCTCTTTAAATAAAACTGTGTATTCCTGGAATACCCCAATTTCATAACTGGCTTATGCAATGTTTCTATGAGATCATTGGACCATAATCTTTGTGTGTCAATATTTGTGAGGAAGTGAGGTCTGGGGCTTTATATTCTGAAAAATTTCAGACATCACTCAAGGAAAACATTTTTGTTTAATAAAAAAGTTGATACTAGGCTATTCATATTATAATGTGACTTTCATTCAAGTATAATTTCTTAAATGTGAGCTACATTGTAGCATAACATTCATTTTACAGGAAAGCTTCAATACATTTCGGCCACTTTTATCTTATGACCATTGAGTAACTACAAATAATAACATTTATGATATTTGTGGTATTGTTTAAATATCCGAAACCTTTTGGGTTTTCAAGTTGCAATATTCTTGTAAAATGTGTATTATTTAAATTATTTTTCAATGCTGAATAGGTGAATGTATCCAAATAAAGTCATATGCATTCTCGAATTTATAATTCAATTTTCTCAAAAAAGTTTAGTCAAATAGTATTTTTTGTGAGCCCTGAAATAAGGGAATCTGATGAGCACACTTGAGATTTTTATATTTTAAGGTGTTAGATTATAAACCAAATCTGAAATCAAAAAGAGTTTTCCATTTAATTTTTAATATTTGATATTTTTTCTCTCATTGTTTTATTGAAAATATTTTGCATTCCTTTAATTTGTTCCTCAGAGCCCCTATACATCCTAGATTTTACCTTTTAATTCTATCCCATATTTCATGAAATTCAGCTCCTATTCTCTTAACATCTTTTCTCCATGATCAAGTTTCTTTGCCAAGAATATGTATATTGCCTTTATTATGTCAATATCTATTTTTCAAATGATGTAGTCTGTTGATAATGCTTTCCATTAAATTTTTAATTTGGTTTATTGATTCTTCAATTTCAGGAGTTTCCAAATTATCCTTCTTCAAAATCTATATCTCCTTCTTGACATGATCTTTCACTTCTAATATTTTCTCTCTGATTCCAATCTTTACCTCATTTTTTTACCTCTTATGTCTTCTTATCTTTGAACTTTCTAAATTTATTTTTTGAAATTTCCTATACTGCAGTATCAGTAGAGTCTATTGTTGAATCATTCTGTTTTGGATGTTTTCTTCATATTGTTTATGTATCAACCCATCTATTCAAATGGATCTGAAACAGTGGGGTTTCTACTCTACCAGCTTTTAGTTATCCTGTAATTTTCCAGTGCCTCAGATATTAAGGGAAGTCAAATAACTGCAAAAACCTATGCATATAACATATAGGATTAAATTAAGTACTTAGTTCCTATTATGACATGTACAATGTTGATTGACACAATAAACAGAAATTGTAGGGTCAGCAATTTCTATCATTAAAGATAGTAGTTAATCATGAATTATGTCCATCAAAAACTCAAACAATTGGTATTACCTATGACTTCCAGTGTTTTAACTGCTTCTATTGCATTAGTGGTGGGGTGTGACATTATACAAACTAACCAGTGGTAAGAGAAGTTCAAAATAGAGATAATTAAGAGTAAAGAAGAATATATTAGGGAGACAAAGATTTGCAATTTCAAAATAGGGCTGATCCATAGACAACATATTGTTCATTATTTATGAGGGGGAAGAGAAGAAATAAAAATAAAAGAAAAATTAGAGGAAGAGTGAAAGAGAGAACAATGAGTCCGGCTTCTGTTGGTTTAACATCTATTTATTTATAGATTTTTAAATTACTGCATTATAGACATACACAACATTGAAATTCACCATGCTTTATTCATAGATGTACAAAGAGAGTTTAGTTTGTTTCATTCTACTGTTCATCCCTCTGTTTGTCCTCCATGCCTTCCATGTAACCCCTTTCACAGATATCTCTGTTGAATGCCCTCTTTTCCATTATGTGGTTGAGTATTCACATATGAGGGGAAATATTTGACCTTTGGCTTCCTGAGTATGGCTTATTTCACTTAGAATTGTGTTCTCATTTCATCAATTTTCCACCTAGTGCCATAATTTAATTCTTCTTAATGACTAAGTAAAACTTCATTGTGTATATACACCATGTATTCTTTATCAATTACTCTGTTGATGGGTTTGATGGCTGGTTCTGTAATTAGGTTATTATGAATCGTGTTGCTATAAGCACTGATGTGCCTGTGTTTTTATAGTATGCTGATTTCAGATATTTGGATATATACCAAGGAATGCGACAACTGGGTCAGATGGTAGTTCTATTCCAAGTTTTGAAAGAGCTATTCATCCAGTTTTCAAGAATGGCTGTACTAATTTGAAGTCCTACCAACACTGCATTTCCCCATGAATTATTATTTTTTTCTTTTAAAAAATTTTTTTCAGGTGTATGTACAGTAAAGTGTATTTTGACATATTATACATACATGGACTATAACTTTCCATTCTTGTGCTATATATACTGTAGAGTTACACAGTTGTGTAATTCATATAAGTACATAGGAAAGTTATGTCTGTTTCATTCTACTGTTTTTCCTATTCCCATCCTCTCCCTTCCTTTCATCCTTCTATGTCTAATCCAATAAACTTTATTCTTCCTTTCCCCCCAAATGTTCTGTCTGATATGTGGATCTCTGCACAATATTCTTGATAATTGGTATTTTAAGTGGAGTGAGATAAAATCTCCATGCAGTTCTTTTTGAATCTAATAGTTTTATTGAAGTACAGGGAAAGAGCAAGGACATTATAACAGACTTTCTCTTCCTTGCAGTTTTGATTGTCATTTCCCTGATGCCTAAATATGTTTTATGTATACTTATACACACACACACACACACACACACACACACACACACACACACACCACTTGTATTTTTTCTTTTAAGCAATGTCTGTTTTAGATTTTGTACCTGTTTCGTTTAGTAATTGGGGTTTAATATTTTTTAGTTTTTTTTATTATTCTGTATATTAATTTCCTGAGGAACAGATGAAAAATATTTTATCACATTGGTAAGCTCTTTGTTTACATTCTTGTTTCCTTTGTTGTGCAGAAGTTTTGAAATTTGATTTAATCTCATTTATTGACTGTTAGTTTTATTTCTTGTGCTTTAGAGGTCTTGTTAAGTTGATGATTTTGTCAATATGTTGGAGTGTTGGGCCACATTTTCTTTAAGCAACTGTAGAGTTTCTGGTTTAATTCCTAGATCTTTGATACACGTGGAGTTGGCTTTTATGCAGGGTGATAGGGATCAAGTTTTATGTTTTTCACATATGAATACCCTGTATTCATAGCACCACTTGTTAAAGTGTTTCTGTTTTCTTCAACATATATTTTTGGCCCCTTTGTCGCATATCAGGTCACTTTATCTATGCGGGTTTGTCTGTGTTTTCTTTTCCATTCATCTTCAGGTCTGTTTTGGTGCAATATAATGCTGGTTTTTTTTTTTTTTTTTACTAAAGCTCTGTGATATAATTGGATATCTGGTACCATGAAGATCTCAGCATCACTCTTCTGGTTCAGGATATATTTGGATGTTCTATGTCACTTCTGTGTCAAAATGAATTTGAGAAATGTGTTTTGTCTCTGTGTTATGAAGAATGTCTGTATTGTGAAGGATGTCATTGATATTTTGACTGGGATTGTACTGAGTCTGATCACTGGTTAAGGTAGTATGACCATTGGGATAATATTAATTTTGCTTTTTTCAAGATTATTGAAAGTATTTCCACTTCTTAAGATTGTCTTTGATTTGTTTTATTCACCATTTTATAATTTTCATTGTTGAGGTCTTTCATCTCCTAAGTTAGATATTTTCCAAAGTATTTTCTTTAGGGTTTTGAATGAGACATGTTTCTCAATTGTTTTGAAGAGGGTTTGCTATTGCTTATAGGACTACAATTGATTTATGTATTATTTTCTTGTATCATCTCTTTTAGTAGATTTGATATCAGCACTATAAATTTCTTGATGGAGCATTTTAAATCATCTAAGTAAAATGTTCCTGTCATCAGTAAACAGAGGCAACAGGACTTCTTTTTCCTATGTGTATGAAATTAGTTTCTTCTCTTGCCTGTTTGCTCTTGCTGGGGATTCAAGGAGTGGTGAAAGTTTACTTCCTTGTTTTGCTATTGTTTTGAGAAAAAATGTTTTAATTTTTTTTAATTCAATTTGATGTTGGCATTTGGTTTCTCCTTCTATCACTAGTGCCTCTGGTGTTTTAACCTGAATGGGTGCTGAGTGTTGTGAACAGGCTTTTCTGCATCTACTGATTATATCATGGTATTTTTGTACTTAAATTTGTTCATACAGTAAATTTTGTGTGTGTGTGTGTGTGTGCGCGCGCTCATGCATGCATATGTGCATATGTATATATGTACACATATATGTACTTAAATTTTTTTTTTTGGAAATGGGAATTGAACCAAGGCATGATTTTCTAATTAGGTTCATGTGCCACTATCCACTTTTTAATTTTTTTCCTATTTTTGTTAATGCATTATAGTATTACAGAACAATGGATTTATTGTTACATATTCACATATAAATCTAATATAAAAATAAGCAATATTATATTGCAGTGTTTCCCTTTGTTTCCTTCCCTCCCCCAGGTCCTTTTACTTTTCTAAATTTCTTCTTTTTAGATATATGTGACAGTGGAGTACATTTGGAGATATTATATATGGATGACATATACCTTATTCCAATTAGGATCCCATTCATGTGGTTGTACATGGTGTGGAATTTCACTGGTCATGAATTCATATATAAACATAGGAAAGTTATGTTCAATTCATTCTCATGTCTTTCCTATTATCATTCTGCTCTCTTACCTTCATTTCTCTTTGTCTATTCCAATGAACTTTTGTTATTTCCTCCTTGTCCCTTATTGTGTATTAGCATCCACATATAAAAGAAAATATTTGGCCTTTGGTTTTGGGGACTGACATATTTCACTTAGCTTGATAGTTCCTAGTTCCATCAGTATATTGCCAAATGCCTTAATTGAGTTTTATTTAAGGCAGAGTAATGTTCTATTGTGTATATATCTATATCTATCTATCTATCTATCTCTCTCTCTCTCTCTCTCTCTCTCTCTATATATATATATATATATATATATATATATATATATATATATATATATAATGTCCATATATTCTTTTGGATATTTGATATTTGAGAGACTAGGATGAAGGGTCAGAAGCTTGGAAGAGAAAAGCTATTGGTATAATTCTGTAATTCCCAGGTGTTCTTATGGAGAATAAAATTGACACTTTCACCCCAGGCCATCTGTTCAAGACTACAACAGTACATCTCAAGTAGGGTACATGACAGTCACTTGGAGAGCTCACTCAAACTCAGACTTCTGGGCCTCAACTCAGAGTGTCTGACTCAGGGCCCGGGGTGGCCCTTCTTTATTCCTTACAAGCCCCCAGGGTTTGCTAATGTTCGTGGAATAAACACTTCCAACTGATTGCCCTGGTCTAGAAATTTCAGGGGCAGTGAAGGTGACATAAGGTCCTCCTTGGGTCCAGTCTTCACCTTCTTTCCCTACCTCTTTTCCCAGTGCCCTATAGAGAAACCTACTGTAGCTCCTACTTAGATCACACCTGCATATGTCCATGATAAGTTGGAGCACATGGGATCTTCCAGTCTCATGGGCCTTCCACAGTTTCAGATTTTTTTTCCCTGAAGACTGCAAGCTCTATCTCTGTACTTCATCCACTGTCTTCATATCAGTTTTTAGAATCTCATCTTTTGGATTGTTGATTTCCATGTGAATTTTAGAACATCGTTTACTCTTAGAATTCCACACTGCATTTTCATGATATTTTATCCAGGACTTTGTGGACATAGGATGTTGCTGATGACAATGGGATTCCTCTTTTACCCTTTTATTAAAGGAAGCTACCAGTCTGGGACTAACTCCTCTACTGAGTGTCAAGGAAGAGACAAACATGGGCCCTTTTGGGTTCTTAGGACTACTCTGAAAAATAATACTTACTGGGTGTCCAAAAATATCAATTTATTGTAACACAGTTGTGGAGTCTAGGAGTCCAAACTGAATTATTATAGTATCTGCTCTGGAAGGTCTAGGGGAGGATTTTTCCTCGTCTCCTCTAGCTTTCAGTAGTTGTAGGAAATTCTTGGCATACCTTGATGTGTAGATTCATCTCTCCTTTTTCTGTCATGATTATCACATGTTGTTCTCTCTGCACAGGTATACTTTCCAAATTTCCTCTTCTAAGGTCATGAATCATTAGATTATAGCCCACTCTAATTGACTATGGACTCATACAACATTTTTATGTGCAAAAACCTCATTTCCAGATGAGGTAATAAGCTGATATGCTGGGAAGGACATGACTATTCAACCCAGAGCATGTATTGAGCACTGAATGTGCCCTATTCTCTGTATTCCCCATGGCAGCACTGTGAGGTACACACAGGCATCACTCACTCCGAATAAACTAGGATATGAAGCTCAGTAAAGTTGTGCTCCAGCCAGAAGCACATGGAACACACAAGGTTGTAGTCACAGTGTAGCTGTAGCATGGGTTCACCTGTCCATTGAAAGAACCAAAGGCCAAATAATCTTTATGATATGAGGATACTAACAAATAATCAGGAGGGAGAAGGAAGAATGAGATATGTGTAGACATGAGACTGCTTCCCAGAAATAGTCCCAGAGTACTGGACTTCAAATCTTTAAGTAGCTGCCTCTTTGAGAATCATAGAGCAGGAATTGATGCATAAAATAACAATGCTCAAATTTCTAATCAATTATCCCAAAAGTTGCAATATTACTCTTCTAGATTTAGATTACTAGAATTTCATTGAAGATCCTATGTGGGATTATAGTATGGAATTAAAAAAAATATTTTTCTTCACTATTTAGATATAAAATGACAGTAGAGTGAATTCTGAAATATTATATACACATAGAATATAGCATATAACTTATTCTAATTAGGATCCCATTCTTATGGTTGTAACATGATATGGGTCTTCACTGTGTGTGTGTGTATTCATAGAAGAACATAGGAAAGTTATGTCTGATTCATTCTGTCTTTTCTATTCCCATTTCCCCTACCTTCTTTTATTTCCATCTGTCTAATCCAATCAATATATATCCTTCCTTCTCCCCCCTGATTATTTGTTAGTATTCACATATCATTAAGGTTATTTGGCCTTTGGTTGATAGGGTCTATTATGCTGATTTTATGTCCTTTAGATTTATACTGAGAAGTGGGATAACTTGGTCAATTGGTGGCTCCATTACAAGTTTTCTGAGGAATCTCCATACTGCTTTCAAGTATTGGTTGCACCAATTTGCAGTCCAACCAGCAACGTATGAATGAACTTTTTTCCTACATCCTCTCCAACATTTATTATTACTTGTATTCTTGATAATTGTCATTCTAATTGGAGTGAGACAGAATGCCCCTGTATTTTTTTTTATTATTGGTTGTTCAAAACATTACATAGTTTTTGATATATCATATTTCACACTTTGATTCAAGTGGGTTATGAACTCCCATTTTTACCCTGTATATAGATTGCAGAATCACATCAGTTACACTTCCACTGATTTACATATTGACATACTCATGTCTGTTGTATTCTGCTGCTTTTCCTATCCTCTACTATGCCCCTCCCCTCCTCTCCCCTCTTCTCTCTCTACCCCCTCTACTGTAATTCATCTCCCTCTTGTATTATTTTTCCCTTTCCCCTCACTTCCTCTTGTATGTAATTTTGTATAACCCTGAGGGTCTCCTTCCATTTCCAAGCAATTTCCCTTCTCTCTCCCTTTCCCTCCCACCTCTCACCCCTGTTTAATGTTAGTCATCTTCTCATGCTCTTCTTCCCTACTCTGTTCTTAGTTACTCTCCTTATATCAAAGAAGACATTTGGCATTTGTTTTTTAGGGTTTAGCTAGCTTCACTTTTCATAATCTGCTCTAATGCATTCCATTTCCCTCCAAATTTGCAACTATACAAGAGGAATACAAATATATAGGGGGAAATTTCAATAGCACAACAGTTTCAGTAATCAGAAAGAAATGCGAACAGTATGAAGAGACAAGGAAAGAAAGGACCACAAGCAATGCAGGTCAACTCAACATTAGAAGAGGTAATATCTGCAGCAGATGGAATGTCAGATAAAGAATTCAGGAGATACATGCTTCATATGATCTGGAGTCTCAAGGAAGACATTAGACAGCAAAATCAGACAATGAAAGATCTCTTCAACAATGAATTACATAAACAAATCCAGGAAGCAAAAGATCAACTATACAGGGAGATAGAGGTTATAAAAAACAAACAAACAGAAATCCTAGAAATGCAGGAATCAATAAACCAACTTAAAAACTCAATTGAGAATACTACCACAGAGTAGAACACTTAGAAGATAGAACATCAGACAATGAAGAAAGTATTTCAACTTGAAAAGAACATAGACAGCTCAGCAAGACTGTTAAGAAACCATGAGCAGAACATCCAAGAAATATGGGATAACATAAAGAGACCAAACTTAAGAGTCATTGGGGTACAGGAAGGTATAGAGGTCCAAACCAAAGGAATGAACAATCTATTCAATGAAATAATTTAAGAAAACTTCCCAGACTTGAAGAACGAGGCAGAATCCCAAATCCTAGAAGCCTACAGGATGCTGAATGTACAAAATCATAAGAGATCCACACCTAGACACATTATAATGAAGATGCCCAACATACAGAATAAGGAGAGAATTTTAAAAGCTACAAGAGAAAGGAAGCAGAGTACATTTAGGGGTAAACCAATCAGGATAACAGCCGATCTCTCAACACAGACTTTTAAATTGGAGAAAAGTGTACAGCCACTAAATATAAAAATTATAAAGAAAAATGATCAGAATATGTTACATGAAAAAAATTGGCTAGTAACTAGTATGGTCAGGATTTGACTTTTCATCTTTTATTCCTCTTCTGTGTCTCCCACCCGGATATACCTACCCCCCTGTGAAACCATATGCAGCATCCAACTACCATATGCAACATCCATATGGATGAGGAGAGGGGTAGAAAGCGGGACACGGTCTCAAGGCAGGACCTCCATTACTAAGTGGACAGAGTCACAGCCTGAGTGTCAGTTTATGAACTGTAGATATTTTTAGCTTCATGTGGCTGAGCAAAATCCTCTTCTCATAAATGCCTCCTTATCTTTGATCCAAAGGTACCTCTATATGACCCAGCAATCCCAAGAGAAATTAAAACATGAGTATTCACTGCAGCATTCTTCAAAATAGTCAAAAGTAGAAACAATCCAAATATCCATCAACTAATGAGGGGTAAAATGATATAGCTACATAATGGCATGCTATAGTTAAAAGGAATAAAGTACTGATATATACTATAACATAGATAAACTTCAAAAACATTGTGCTATGTGAAAAAAAGCCAGAGAAAAATCATTACATATTGTATAGTTCCTTTTGTATGAAATATCCAGCTAGGCAAAGCTATAGACACAGGAAGTAGATGAGTGATAGCCAGGCCCTGGGGCAGGGAAGACAAGTTGTGGCTGAGGAGATAGGGAATGGCTGCATATGGGAAAGAGATTTCTTTTAGGGATGATGGCAATATTCTAAAATGAGATAGCAGCAATTACTGCACAGCTCTGTAAATTTACTAAAATCATTTAATTGTACACTCAAAACAAGTACACTTCATAATATATAAATTACTTCTCAACGCTTTCTTAATGTATCCCTAGATGAAGTTGTACTTGAGAGACAAAATTCTGAATACATGTATTCATTCATCTAAAATGTTTTACAACTGCCCACGATTTGCCAGGTATTACTCTTAAGATTATATATGTGAAAAAATTATCAACCATATTTTAGTGATCTGCAAACCAGTTCACATGTTTATTTTTATCACTAGGCTCTTAGATATATGGGAAGAGTTATTTCTTATTCATCTTTCTAACCCCAAGAGACTGCACAGTGCCTGGCATGCAGTAGACCCTGTCCAACATATGTTGCTGGATAAATGAATGAAGCAGATATAAAGATGTTTAAGAGTGAGAGAAGCATTGAGAGAACTAAGCCTTCCCCATGCTGTTTCCTGGAGTAGCATGGGGGAAAGGTGACCAGAGAAGAGTAAGCCAAGAATATAGACTGAAGTCTTGACTCAGATCTTCTTCTGGCTTCTTAAGATCAGGAAAGAATTTATTTGAAGCTCTGGTTGATAGAATCTGGCAGGTGGTTACCCATTTGAGTCATGTTTTAAGATCCTGCCCGACAACTTAGTACTGGTTCAGGCACAGAGACTGGAAGCTTCTAGTTCTCAGAATGTGTGGTCAGCTCACCCCTTCTTGAGGGATTTAGTGGGCATCTCTGCTGAGCTTCTTCTCTGCTTCAAAGTTCCCATTGCACTCACCCCCATTTGGCACTGACCACCTGGTGAGAAATGGTTGTCAACATCTGAGTCCCTTCAACCCCACCTTCTCCACCAGTGTTTCAGAGCTCTATTACACTGCTTCCTGGAATTTGGAAATGTGAGTGTGAAACTGCATAGATATCTATTCCTTTGGTGAAGTAATTTTACTTCCAGGTATGAATTTGAAGAAAACAATGTGCACAATGATCTGTTTTTAAGGTTGTTATTGGTGATGACATTTGTAACATTGCCACATTGGAAGTTACCGAAATAATAAAGAACAATGGAGGAAGGCTAATGCATTTATGGCACTGACGTGGCTCCCTAACTGTCAAACCACACAGATAGCCCACTAATCCCTGCTGAGAAGCAGCAACAGAGCAGATCTGGCTGGCCAGAGTGCAGGAGGAAAGCAAAGCCCATAGCCATGTGGAGCCTGCCATGTTGGCACAGGCTTGAGGAGTGGTGAACCAAGACCGAGCAAAGCCAGGTCTCACAAACCTGTCACACCCAGTGCCCAGCCTGAGCCAAAGAGGGTGCCTGCTCCCCTGGATCCAAGCCTCCAAGAATCCAGGATGCATTGACCTCAAATTCCTGCCTCCCAGGAAGCTAGGGGGAAATGGAAGTTGGATGGACCAGAATGGAGATTGCAATAGTGGATCGATACTTTCCAAAACCTGGTTAGCATAAATTTGGACCAATAGGGTTGACCCAAGATCTGTATAAACCCCTAGACTAGCACACTCAAGCAGCAACTTGCTATCAGGTCCTCTCTCGTCCTGCAAGGCTTCTGATTTTAGTATTCCCACTTGAATAAAAATACCCGCTCTTCTTTGCCTTTGGATTTTTTTCTTTAAATTCATGACACAATAATCTAGGAAAAAGAAATTGCTGGGGAGCTGCTGGAGTCTGCTGCAACACTGGAGAGTATGGCTCACCATTAACAGCTGCAACATGCCACTTGATGGTAGTGGAGAAGAATCCGGCTTTGCTGGCTATGACTTTGAGCGGACACTGGCAGGCGTTCTCAGTTGCAGAGTGCTACAACTTATGCAGAACCCACTCTCCAGTGAAGCAGAAAAACTCCAGTTTCAGCCCCACTGTGTAATGAAATACTATGAAGTCACAACAGTCCAGTTACAGATGAATTTAATTATAAGACAGGGATTTGACCTTGATATACTGTTAAGTAAGATATGTAGATTTCAATCTGCTTCCTGCAATATCATCAGTCTTAAAGGTCTTATTGAGATGTCTATTTGGTGGAAGGAAATCTTTAAGAATTACACAGTAAAGGAATTAGGGGATCAGGCAGCTGGTGAGACCTCGTGTGCACATGTGCATAGAAAAATGAGATGTTGGGGTTGAGGCTTGTAGCTCAGTGGTGTAGCACTTGCCTCTCACATGTAAGACACTGGGTTCGATCCTCAGCACCACATAAAAATAAAGGTATTGTGTCTGTCTACAACTAAAAAAAAAAAAAAAACCCCAAACAAAAAACAAATAAAAAAATAAATACATATAAAAATGAGTTGTTGTACATATGCATGAACACAGTAATGGTCATTACTTCAGGTTGATAAATATAGCAGATGTTTATGCATATTTGTGTTTTATGGCATTTTCCTAAGTTTTACAATGAACAAAACATGAAACCTTAAAAAAAAGACCTACTTATTCATGTAAAAAAAATTACAGTTTCTAAAAAAAGGTGATATATACAAATTACCCTGTCAGATACATCCTGATTCCTCCAAGTCTGCCTTGAACTTAGTGTCCTAAACCATCAACACAACCAAACAGAATAACATCATTCCTCAGTCCCTGGCCACAGGCAGACATCAGTTTCAAGAAAAAGGAACATGAAGTCCTTGTCCTTTTCACAAAACAATACTGTAAATGTATAGAGGTTTTCCTCTATAAATTGGAAACTGATGTTTCATATTCTGATAAGTGTCAACCTTAATGTGTTTTGGAATTGCAGTGGGAACAGCCAAGAGTGAAGCAAATAGTGCCTTTCCTCTCTCTCCGAGTCCCCAGCTCAGCCAGCAGCGGCAAGGGAGGCTCAGGAGGTAGACCTCAGAAGTGAAGTCAGAGTAATGCTTCCTCTGGGATTATAGTCCCAGATGGATTCTCAGAAGAGGAGAAATTTTAGAAAAAACTTGGAAGATAATAAAGTATGAAATGACCTGGAAGAAACAAGTAGGAGAACAATCATCAGTCTAAAGGGAATAATGCAAGTCTCCCCTTAAAATGTCAACCCACACTAGGCCTCATCTCCTCTGATCCAAGGCCTTTCTAAAAAACCTACATACATCAAACCTCTGGTGTTAGTCAATGTTTTGTTGCTGTAAAGAAAGAGTTATTTTTGTTCATGGTTTCAGAGACTTTAGTCCAACTGGCACCAAGGCAGAAACATCATTTGGAAGAAAGCTAATCAGCTCATGGTACTTGGGAAGCAGAAAGAATGTGGAGGGGACCAGATAGAAGATATAGTCCAAAGCGAATGCTTCCAGTGACTTACTTCCTCCAGCTATACCCCTCCTGCCTACAGTTTCTGCCTCTTCACAGTAGTCCATTCAAATTATTAATCCATCAAATGGGTTAATCCATTGATGTGATTTGAGCCTCATGAATCCAGTCACTTTCCAAAATCCTCATCTCTGAACATTGCTATTTGGGTGGTTAAGTCTTCAACATAAAAGCTCTGGGGACATTTCAGATCCAAATCATAGCACGCCAATAAGAGGATGATTTGATTTTATACATGAAGCTGCTGGTAAAGGAATTTTGGCCAAAAGTCCTAGAACTTATTCACCTGCTCCACAAGGCCCTGGAACAGTTGAGGTGAGGTAAGAAGCGTAATGAAGATAGTGAAAAGTTCCTCACCCATTGCCATGGAGGTTATCAGGAGAACCTGGTCCCTTGTACACAGAGCAGGGTATTGAGGGACAAGAGGAGCACCATGCATGTATCATCCACAAAAGCAAAATAGTGTCCCTCAGATGGAGGACAGAATAGTTTCGGTTGTTTTCTGCTGTTGCTTCAGAGCCAAGCCAATCTGGCATGGGACCAAGACTCAATAACTATTTGGTAAATTAATGTTTGTGTGTTAACAGACTGGAGGAGATGGGCTAATCCTACTCCTACTCCTATTCCTTCCTGATTAAAGGAATACTGTGATTAAATTGAAGACTCCCCTGGGACTCCAGTTGAACAAGACAAAACCCAAGCACAACCTGACCTCACAGAGACTGGCTGGCTTTGTAGACATCATATTTGGACCATTGTCCCTATCACCACCAGTAGCTGAAAAAACACTAGTGGTTTCTAGTGACCAGGAAACCCATGGGGGTGAGAATGTCCTTGTCCACATGTCAGGTAGACTTGTGAGGACAGGTGCAGTCTCAGTCCTCTGTTTGTCTGGGGTAACAGGTAGTATGAGAAGGGCTGAGAAGGAGCTCAAAGATGCACAGACCTTAAATGGAGACATGCCTTCATGCCTTTCCTTTCCAGAGGGAAGCTGTGCATAATCATAAACACCTAGTGGGAAGGGGAGGAGAGGGCTTCCCATTGTACACCACAGCCCTATCCCCTGAGCCAGGCTTACCCTCCAAAAGTGGCTCATCTGGAGAGTGTGAGAGAATTGCTGTGCATGTGTATGGTGGGTGGGCTTAAAGACAGTCTTAGAGAGTAGTGTGAAATGGCTTCCCTGGATTTTCAGAGGCACTGGGAGGAAATCTGAGGTTAGGGTGGAAATAATGGGACGGGGCCTTTGATTCACATTTGCCTTTCTTTCATTCCTGTGTCACAAATTCAGTTAGACCTCTTTATATAGGATTTCAACCAGGAGAACATGAGTGACCCTTCTTCCTGCCCTATCTCCAAAGATCCTCAGAGGATCTTCTTCACTGAGTGTAATAGGCCCCTGTCAAGTCCTGATGGGATCCTTTGATTTCCCCTCTCAAGACCCTGTGGTTTGTTGCTATATGTGACAAAAATCCTGACAAGAACAAATTTAGAGGAGGAAACTCTCCCTGTTTCAGAGGTCTCAGTCCATCGACAGACGACTCCATTGCTCTGAACTGGAAGTAAAGCAGAACATCATGGCAGAAGGGTGTAGAGGAGGAGAAACAGCTCAGGAGGTGACCATCAGGAAGCAGAGAGTGCTCTCACTGAGCAGGGACAGAGGCATACTCCAGTGACCTAGCCACATCCTACCTGTGGAGTTAGTTACCACCCAGCTAATTCCTATTAGGAGATTAATGCATTGATTAGGTTAAAGCTCTCATAACCCAATCAAATCATTTCATCTCTAAACCTTCTTGCATTGTCTAACAGATGAGTTTGGAGGGGACATCTAGTATCTCAATCATTACACTATAGTTTGAATCTTTCATGTCCCCCAATGGCCCATGAATTAAAGGGTTGGTCTCTAGCACTGTTGAGAGGTGGTGGCACCTTTAGGAGATTAGGCCACAGTGGGCCTGCCTTTGAGGGGGATATTGAAATTGGGGGGTCCGTTTCTATTTCTTTCTTTGCCTCCGGCTGCCATGCTTTCCTGTCCTGGTGTACTTACTGCCTCATTACAGGCAACAGAGCCAGGCAGCCATGCACGTAGACTGCTGAAACTGGGAGCCAAAATGAACCTTGTCTCTTTCCACGTTGATTTATCTTAGGCATTCTTTATAGTACTGGAAATCTAACTAACACTTGTAAAATGGGCTGAGAGACTAAATCAAAGTGGAAACTGAAGATGTTAAACAGGCTTTCAATGACCTGAGGGTCAGAGATAAACTAAGTGCTAAAACTGAATGCAAACTCTGCTGGCACGGCCCACACTGAATAGCTCTCTCTCTCTCTCTCTCTCTCTCTCTCTCTCTCTCTCTCTCTCTCTCTCTCTCTCTCTCTGTCTCTCTCTCTCACACACACACACACACACACACACACACACACACACACATGCACACACCAACACACACAGACTCACGCACTTTTCAGCCTGTTTCGAGTCACTGTTTCTTAATCTTCCATCTCCAGGATTCTTTTGTCAATCTGTGACTGAGTAGGGGGAAGAGAGAAGCTACCTGAGTTGTTTTGTTTTTTTTTTAACTATACATTTTAAAAATTCATTTTATGTTTCATTGTTACAATACAATAGTAACATAATTGTTATAGAAAAAAAACCCAGACAAGAAATTGTTTACTATCTTTTCTCCAGAATACTTACTCTAGCAAGTACCAAGCTATAGAAACTTCCAGACATTCTTCTGTGCTTAATTTTTTTCCTAGGGTGATATAGATATAGTATAGATGCAGAACGATTGATATGTATACATGTATACATATTCATTTTTAATATGAAATTATGCCTTCATAACTTCTATTTATTTAACTTATAAAAAATATTTTCGGGCCAACAACACATGTTCACAAGATTACAATAAATAACAGAAGAATACACTAGAGGCACACTGGCATAAAATCCAATTCTTTATTGTTAGAAATGTAAGTTATATTTAAATGTGTAAAATATATCTAATGAAAGCCAAAATTCTTATCTAGCCAATAATGATACACCTTTAACCCTGAATTTGCCTATATAGTCACTGTTTTCTAAGTAAAACTCATTTAAATGACTACAAAAACCAGGCTTCCGGAAGAGTGGAACCTTGCTGAAAGGCACCTATTCAGGCATTGTGGGAGGAGAAAGTGGAGAGTCACCCAGGAGCTGGGAACTGCCACCAGTGGAGGGAATGACTGAGGAAGGCCCTGGGATATGAGGGTGGAACACAAGTCTGGTAGATCCTTAAATCCCCAGAGGCAAACCTTCCAAGAAACTAATAAAGCCTCAAGTTCCAGGACCTTCTCTTGCACTGGCCTTCCCTAGACCCTGCCAAGGAGAGGTCTCAATCACTCAGCCACAAGAGTGATATCATTTTGAAAATTTTGCATAAAGAAGATACCTTGATAAATTCCAATTTGTTAAGTGCCTGTTGTACTTAGAAGTTACTCTTAGCTCTATGCCCATTTATGGGCAAGCAGTGGAATAGCCATGGTCATTTTAGAATAGAGTAAGAGTAACTTTGTCAGTTTAAAGGGTTCCTAACTTCTCGAGGGGAGGAACTGCTTCCAGGAAAATGTTTCCCATCTATGTGTGATTCTCCTCGTGCTGAGACAGACATTGCAGGGCCAGGGGTCAAATTGCAATATGCACATGTTCTGTGAGGAGAGGAACAAAGTTGGAATTGTAAGAGCCAAAACTAGCCTGTGGAAAGACTATTCTGATTATTCAATGTGTGAAGTTGAGAGCCAAGAAGTCTGTTCTCGTCAATTCCTTGTCAAAATAGAAATTCTCTCCTGTAAAAAAAAATACACTCAACATCGCAGAATACATATATATAAGTATACTGTACATTTCTTTTTGATGGGATTCAGACAAAAATAAAATTTATTGGAAATCCTCTGTCTGCAAGGCCTAAACTTACAGCATTATTATGAACAGGGAGTTCTTCTGCTCTGTGGCATCATAGATTTTTGTGCATCCTAATCATTGCAATTAAAAAACAAATTTCACTCAGTCATGCTAGAGAGAAGGTCAAAGTGTCTTTCTTTTCTTTCTATGAAAAAAATATTTTTTGTTGGCATGTGCAGAGGTGATTGAAGAGAATGTAGGAGGGAAGCCCTATGCTAAGGAGTTAATTAATGATAACCTGATTAGTCTTCTGGATTGGAGGATGTTTGTTGTAGATGTCATCTTCTAAATTGTTTAATTTGTTATAATTTCTTTTTTTCAATCTAAATAAATACACCTCACATTTAATTCTGGGTGCACAGTTTTTACATTCTGTTTGTAACTCATGAATTTTCTCTACCAAAGCCAGGATACATCCCTTGTAACTTTCCTAACTCCTGAGTACTATGCTAGGAACAGAGAAGTTTCTCAGTTAATGTTATTTGATTAGTATTGACATCCATCAAGCTTGGGGAGTTTAGATGCCTTTAAAGAGCACAGAAACACAAGATATATGTTGTATGCTGCCTTGATATTTAACATGCTGTTATTCCTAAGTACACTTGTCTGCCTACCCTTTTTCTGAGTTCTTTACATGTTCCCTATCTCCCCAGTACCTTCACTTCCTTTGCTTTACTGGTCTTTCCCCTCTCTACCTTTTCCTCTCTCTCTTCCTCATCCCCCACCCCTTGCCTCATTATCTCATTTTCCTTCCAAATCTTGATAGAAATCATAAAAAGCTGATGAATGTGGCAAATGAAAAACTGAGGTTCAGTGGCCAGATTCTGATGGGTAATGCCAGGATCCAGTCAACAGGATGCTCTTGCAGAAGTGATACAAGAGTTGTTTTCATTTAAACTGGGGAAGACTTTGGAATTCATCTAGTGCAACCCTTTCATTATATGCTAAAATCAACAAATCAAAAGAGTGCAAATGACTTGTCTGAGGTTAAAACAAATTGCTTTTACTTTTTTTTTTAAGTGTGGTGCTAGGGATTGAATCCAGGGCCTTGTGCATGCGAGGCAAACACTACCAACTGAGCTATATCCCCAGCCCATTTTTTACTTTTAAACTACTCCTTGAACTACTAAAGCCATACTCAAGAGCATCAGTATGAGCAAATTCATTATTGACTTACAGGTGCTAAAGAGGATCAGAGGTTTGAATTGAATGGTTCTGAATGCCTGGCCCAGATTCTTATCTTGCCAATAACAAATTAATTTCATTATCCTAGTATGGTAAATTTCTTTAAGTCTTATTGACTATCAAATGCTCTCTTTTTGACTGTTCCCACTGGTCCTCTGGGTCTCCAGAGCAGAGTTAGGGATATTGGTCTATGTGATGAGCTCCAATGTCCCTCAGTGCGCATGGTAGGAGGACTGGGAGCCCCAGCTATCTGGGCCACTCATGGTTGTAGGACAGATAGCCCCACTGTTAACTTCTAAGTACAAAAGCGGGGCACAGCACCACAGGGCAAAGCAATCATGCCACAAGTAGAACCCACAACCCACGCAACTGCAGAACAACCAGGGGTGCCTCCTTTTGGCCCTTCTGTAATCACGTGTTCGCCTGTTATTTCAGTCTGATCAAGCTCTCTACCACCCCACCCTCAGCACAAATTGCCAAAGGCATTTGGGAAAATTGCATTTAGAACAAGAAGGTCTACATTCAAATTTTGATTTTTTTTTAGTATTAATTTTCTGTGTCATCTTGGGCCATGTCACATTGGACCCAGCCTCTCCTCTCTCTCCTGAAGTCTGTAGGCTAACCAAGACCTGGGAGGGTGAAAACAATCACAGTATTTCCTACATCCTGGTCTTATTCCCTCTCATTTTTCCTTCCTGTGGCTGACTAAGAGTAACCCTGAATTTGGGGATTTTAGCTCACAGAACCCACCACTTGAAACAAAGTTTTCCTTCAGCATTTTTTTTGCCCTCTTTGAAAAGCACCTGCTTCCTTGCCTAAAGTCTGGAGCTGCCCCAAGACCAAGGTCCTGCAGGCTTTTCTGCAGTCTTGGAGTGGTTCCTAACACTTCAAGACAACCATGGAGACTGAGAGGGAGTCAAAGGAAAGAAAGAGCTATAAATCTGTCAGCTTGTCTCCTGCCTCAGTCTGAGGGGTTTGATATAGGCAGCCAGAATCTTCCAGAGCAGAATATGCCTGGGGCACTACTACAGAGCCCTCACGCACCCACAGGGCAGTTATGTTTAAAGCTGCTTCACAGTCTTTCCTGAGACCTCACTTGCCCCCACCAGTGTTCAGGAACTGCTGTGCGGGGCCTCAGGGGGAGAGTGGGCTACAAGGAGAATTTGGCAAGTGGTAAATCTGTCTTCGAGGATTTCATGGGCAGCAGCATGGGTCCTGTCCACCTGGTCAGCCTCCCACAACTGCAAGATTCCAGGATGCTTGTTCAGCCCACATCCAGGGGTGAAAGCCAAGCCCCCACTCCCTCACCAGTGCAAACTCTGCACTCATTCTGAAAGAGAGCAAGAGGGAAGGAGAAAGACCAGAGGAACCCAGGAAAAAGGAAATCCTGCAAAAAAAAAAAAAAAAAAAAAAAACAAACCCTATGTCCTCCAGAAAGTTCCCTGGCTACACCAAGCCCCGGGTTGAGGGAACCCCTCCTCCAGCAGCATGTATGCATCATGCGTGCTCTTGTAACCTTTTCCTATGAATAAACCCTGCTTCAACTTCACAAAACTTCCTTAAGTGCAGATGTCCAATGGTCCAATGTAACACACGGCTTATTTCTGTGACCCCACACCTGGCACAGTGGCAGGTGACTAAGAACAGTTTGCTGACTGGGCCATTCCTTGTGGTGATAATCCAAAGGTAGGAGAGGTGGTGAAAGGAGGGACAACTCGAGGCTGTGCTTGTAATGGTCTTGCTTCGACTTGCAGATCTGAGTCTCAAATCACAATAGGGTGTGCTTGATATTCCCACAGAGAAGGAAATCCTACTTAGTCCTGTCATCGCTCAAAGGGAGCCAAGTGTGTCACACTATGATGTTAGGGGTGTAAGTCATCAGGGGGGAGGGAAGGGTATCCAGGGCACAGAAATTCGCTTAGCTATATATGTCTCAGACCCCAGGATTTCCTTTTTCCCTCTCTACTGCCCTACTCCACTCACCAGGATATCCTCAACCAAAAAGTTGCAGGAAATTCTACTAGAAGATAGGAAAACTGACATTAAAAGCTCTGTCCTCCCCAGGAACCATTGTTCATTTTTCAACTGTGCAGGGAATATTTTGTCTGCCTTTAGCATCTGTAGAACCTGACCTTTGAGAAGGGAATACGGCAAGGCTAGGGGTCCACACCCATCCAAAAGGCAGTGTTATCTAGAGCAGTGATCCCAAAATGAGGAGCAGACACCATGGGTGTTGAGAGAACCCCAGGTTGTGCATGGAGAGGCACTGACTACTTGAAGAAGTGCTCTGCCCATTTCAATTGTCCTTCCCATCAAGGAGAATGACTGTCAGATGCTAACATCTTGTCAACACTTCTTAAACCCTTACTTCCTATTTTAATCAAAGGAAAATAGGTCTTGGAGTGAGATCCCTCAATTGATCACAATATGTAGCTAGTTTCATAACAATTTTTCACTGGCTACATTTGCCTTTTAATATTCAAGTCAAGTGATGCTACTTTTCCATTGGCATTGATGATATAGTTTCCTTAAAAAAAACAACACAATTACATTTTATGAGAATTGGAACTGGCTAAAGAAAAAGAATTAAGAAGTAGCACAGTTGTTTGCAGATATACCAAGAATATCGTGAAAATATAAATAAAAATTGCAGCCCATGACCAAAGTTTGGGAACCACTGGAATTATGAAAAGGAGAAAAAAAGGTTGGACGTGCCCAGTTTTCATCCTTGTCCTGATGCTCTCAAGTGTGTGGTCTTGAGAAAGCCACTGCACCTCTTTGCATGATTGTTTTCATATATTAAAATGAGGAGAGTTGCTAGACCAAAGGCTTTAAAGCCTATTTCAATCCTGAAATTCTAGGATAGTTTGGTGATGGGATGGGGTGGGGTGGGGTGGGGTGGGGTGGGGGTGATGAGAAGAAGAGAGCATGGCAATAATTCAGAGTAGTAAAATGTCATGTAATTCTGCTTGTGAAGGGATCTCCTTCTTTGATTTTACTATGGTCAGTGACCTAGATGCCAATCAGTTAGCAGTTCCATCTGTAGTTCTCCCTCACCCATGCACCCAGCTTCCTCAGATGGCAGCTATTTATCTCTCAAGAGGTCCAGCCAGAAGAGGGATCTTTCTGGTCTGAACACCCTTTGCTAATCAAGCTGTCCTGAAACATGAAATCCTGGGAATAGCCTGATCATGAATGGCTTGGACTTGGCCAAAGAGCCAAAGAATTCCTGGAGGATCTCTATCAGCCACTGACTGTCTCCCCATTGTTACAAGTAAAATGAGAAGCTTAGGGATGAAGTAGTCTCCTTTCCAGAGACCTCACTAGAACTGAGGGTGAGTGAGGGAGGCAAGGACATGTCCCTACTTCAGGGAAGGGAGATGCCTGGCTCTGTTCCCCTTTCTGTGTTAGAGACTATTGAAAAGAGAAAGAAGAGATTTGATGTTGGATGAACTTTTTTAATAGTCCTTGAAATAAATTGAGCTCAATATCTAAATATCTGAGCAGCTAGAGTCAAGAAAAGATATCAGACAACTTGGCAAATCACAATATGAGAGGTAAGACAGGTGTCTCACAGGAACAAAGGCTGGGTATCAGGGAAGAGGCATGGGGGAAACCAGATGTGTAAAACCCAAACTGTGGTTTAGAGTCTGATCATTATTCCTTGGACAGTATCAGATGTGCTTATAACTGTGACTCTTTTTGAAGACAGAAGACTGAAATAAAGAGGCTGAATGTCTCTGCTTTAATGGACTCTCCAAATACATCTCTTGCAAATGGGCTTTTGCCTATGCTCTCCCCTGTCTCTAACCAGTCACCATTTATTCTGCAGGCATCTCCTCAGAATGTTTTGCTATGGAGTCTAAACAGGGATGTTTGCAATTATTTCTGTGCATTGTCTGTAGCAGGATAGTGAGCTGAAATGTTCACAGGGGAGTACACTGTGTTTTTGAACAAGGAGCAGTGGGGACCATGGTGAGATGGCACCCATACTCTTCTAAAGATGGCCATTAAGGCAGGCAAGGAGGACAGCTTATAGTGCCCTATCATCTGGATTTTTCAAGGACATCAGGAATTCAAGATTTTTATTTGAAAATTCCTGAATTACAAATTTTTTTTTTTGTGTGTGTGTGTGTGTGTAAGAATAACACTTAGCAAGAAGCCAGTTGGAAATTCATTTCTCAGTTTTTGGTTAGAAACCCAATCTAGAAAAGCTTTTATCCTATGAACTCCTAGACTCATCCCAACCTTTGTCTCCTCATTCTAGAAACAGACATGGTACCTGTTGAAGTTGAAGTAAAAACAGAAACAGTTCCTTGGCCTCTCCCCTTAGCACTGTCTTGTTCTTGTTGCCCACTTCTCACAAGCAGAAGAATGTTTTTTTTCCTTTCTGCAGACATCAATAACTTAATAATAGTGTTTGATCACACATTTCTCAATTAATATTCCTTGAAATCCAAGTACCATGACTACAGCTGTGAAGCATATTAGGGGTGTGTTTGTGATGGAAAGTAGAATGGATCTGCATTAGAAGATCTGGATTGGGGAAAGGCAAAATTAGGAAAATTTGAAGGTATTCTGGTAATGAAGAGCACCTAGGGTGAGAATGTGTGAATGACATGAGAAGGATCTCAGCTCTCCAGAGAGTCCGGAGCATGGGTGAGTAGAAGGGGAGAGATGGATAGGCCTGGGTGATGGAGTGTGATGGGGCTCGGTAGGTGAACTGAGGATTTGGGGTGCTCTACTCTAGACCTTGTCCAACTATGACAGAAGGCAAAGGATATGTTATTTTTGAAGCCCTGTGGATTTAGTCTACTAGCTTGAAACTTTCCTGAGGTTTCTTATTACATATCCAAAATATATGACAACTTTTGTGTTCTATCCCATATTTTTGTGGGTTTGTAAATAATAAAATAACTACATTTTCCTTGAATTCTTAGTAGCCTTGATGCTTGGGGAAAGAGTTCCTGTGGCTTTGCTTAGTCCCTGGGACTTGTCCATTCATCCCTCAAGTCTGCCCTCATTCCTGTTTGTTTTAACCAGTTTTTTGTTTTGTTTTGCTTTTGTGACTAAAGTACCCAACCAGCACAATTGTAAAGAGGGAAAGGTTTACTTATGGGCTTATAGTTTCAGAGGCCTTAGTCCCTAGAAATTCAGCTCCATTCTTCAGGGCTCCAGATGAGGCTGAACATCATGGTGGAAGAGTGTGGCAGAGGGAATCAGCCTACATGATGATCAGAAAGCAGAGAGAGATTCCAATCTCCAAATACAAAATAGACACCCCAAAGCCACGCCCCAATTCCCACCACCATCAGGGACACCCTACCACTTCAGTTACTGGTTAGTTCCTGTCAAGGGATAAACTCACTGATTGGGTCAAGACTCTCAGAACCCAATCATCTCTCCTCTGAACCTTCTTGCATTGTCTCACACATGCACTTTTGGGGGACACCTCCCCTGAACCATAACACCATTTAAGAATAGTCAGTGTAAGTCATGAGCAAGAGAGGGATGTGGGCAGAGCAAGGGTGCAGGCAGCTCTCTTGGCAGCATGAGAATTTGGATATGTCAGAAAGTTGCGGAATTATATAGGAGAGAAATGACACTTGGCCTAGTCAAAAGTGGAAGCAGTAAAATTGAAAAGGAAATGTCAGACTTTAGGTAAGAGTTCCAGGGAAAGCTTATGGATTCCAGTTGTTGACTGGACCAGAATGATGCCAATAAAAGCAACTTAATGGAATATTTTTTTTCACCAGTTATGGAATGTCCTGGACCCAACCAGATTCTAGAATTAGGGAACCAATCCAACAAATAAATGACAATGGCAACTCCCCGAAGCCTGCTTTGCTTTAGGGTTGGTTTAGGCCTGGTAGCTCCTCAGTTCAAGGCCAGGAAAAACTCGTCCATCACACCAGGCTTATTCTATCGACTCATAAAAGACTCCCCAGAAGAGAATGACTTCGAATAAATAATATTTTGGTGAATTGAATGCAAATGAATCAGAACATGTGTGATCGTTTCTCTCCACATGGAGATTACACATTGGGAGTGGAGTGGAGTGGAGGAAGGACCCTAACAGAAAACCCTGGATATTCTACCTAAAAAAAAAAAAAATGATGTTAGAGTAGTAGCAGTTGCTCCAAATCTAGAGCTTTCTGATCCTCAAACTATGCTGGGGTTTCCCTGATTTGGGTTTTTCCCTGATTCTAATTTGATATATGTAATGGAGCCAGACTTTTGGGCATCTGGAAAATTCCTGCGTTCCCACTGTGTTTAGGCCCCATACTCCCTTTGCTCTGTGCCCTACATACTTTTTCCAAGCTGCAACTAAATTTCTAGGTCTTCAAATGCATGGAAACCTGATTCCATCTCTTAACACCTCAAGACTACCAACTAAAGCCTAGAAGGGAGAACTTCCACAGTCCCGAAAAAGGGACTCACGCCAGGATTGTACTGTCGGCACAGTATTTTTCTGTTCCCAATCTAAGACCAGAGGCTACTCCTTTTGCTGTCCATCCTTACTCTTGTGATGCATCTTGGTTGGGAAATAGCTTCACAAGAATTGCTTCATTGGCCAAACACCTGTCTCTCTGCCCTTGGTGGAGTGCTTCTTAATGATGTAATGCAGGGCCCACAGTTATCACAGAAAACAAGGGACCTCACATTGATTCATATACTTTTTCTGGGATATGTCTGGACTTTCACTGCCTTGATGACCCCTCAGATTCTGCACTTTTTGTCCTTGTAGCTCAAATTCACTTTAGCCCACTCTCTCCTACACATAAACTCTGAAGGCAAGAGAAAGGCTATTCTTCAATCATTTACTTCTCTTTCTTTCTCCATTATTTTCTCATAAATGTCCATTGATGCTTGGAAGGTTTTGCTCTTTGCCTTCTGGCATCTGGTCCTTTCTGGATGCTTTGTCTCTTCTCAGACCTGGCTATTGTCAACCAAGTCCCATTATTCTTCATTTGTGCCTAATTTAACTTACAAAGTACCTCATTTGTGCCTGATTTTAACTTGTAAAGTGCCTTCTACTCCTAGTGATGGTGACAATTTTTTTTTCATCACAGAAATGCAATTTAATAGCACAGTGGGATTCCAACATACATGTTAAAAATGGCTATTAAAAAAAAAAAAGATGACAAGTATTTTCAAGGATGTGGAAAAAGGAAACCACTTTACACTGTTTGTAGAGATATGAATTAGCACAACCACTATGAAAAATTTTTATTCCATTTTCCATGCTGCATAGATCTATGCTCTAAAACCTGGATTATAGTGATTTTTAGATAGAATCTTTAAGCGGGCTTGGTTTCTGAAGGTGCAGAATATGTCGGACTTGAAGCATCTTGAGGATAGAGGCTGTGTCCCTCCCGTTTCTTCATCCCCATGTTACTAGCTAAGTGTTCATGCATATAGTTGCTCAAAAGTGATTGATGAGTGAATGAATGATGCAACCTTCAATGTAGTGCTCTTAAGAGCTGATATGAGATGTTAGTGCAGATTTCCAGGAACCAACATCTCTAAAGACCATGAATGCTGTCTCACTTTGTAGAACAGCTAAAACATAGGTCATTGGTTCTCAAGAACTGGATAGAAATTCTAATACCATGTTGTGTTCATATCTGGGAGTGACATGTTGACATCTTTGGAGCTTTAGAAATGAATGAAGAACTTTATCAATGACTAACTTTCACCTCTAAACTAAGGAATCTCAAGGATAATCTAGAAACACATGGACAGAAATTTGAGAATATACAAGGCCAACAGAATGATTTAGGCTAATCTCAGGATGGCATCCTAGAAAACCATTGCAACTAAAAAGCTGGTATGTAATGAAGAAAGACTATATTGACTGAAAGGTGAATGAATGTCAGCTATTCAGAGACAGTAAGAATTTAACCAGTATGAACTGGCTAATCGATGCTGGACAAGTGAGAATGGGTCAGAATAAAGACAACAGTCTGTTCTCAGACCCTCTGTAAGTTTCTTCTGTTATAGCAGATTGCCTTTCTTTCTTTCTTTCTTTCTTTCTTTCTTTCTTTCTTTCTTTCTTTCTTTTGTACTAAGAATCAAACCTGCACCCATGCTAAGCAAGCAGCTCTACCGCTGAGCCACAATCCCAGCCAAGCAGATTGCCTTTCTGTCTCCATTTACCCTTGTGCATCAAAATGGAATTGCCCATTCATACCATGGGAAGTATCATTAGGTTCCAAATCTCTGTGAAGTCATGGGAAGCATTCACTCACACTGCCTAATTTCAAGCTCAAACTGCCTTATTACAAGGCTACAGTAATCAAGAAAGTGTAATTATGTTGTAAAGATAAATAAACAGACCAATGGAATGAAATAAAAAGTTCAGAAATGAATTCTCACTGAGGCATTATATGTTCTTATTAGGTTGAACTAATTTTCAACAAAGATACAAAGATAATTCATCAGGGAAAAGATAATATCTTCAGTAAATTGTATAAGAACAATTTGCTATCTATAGAAAAAATAATAACTTCAACTTAAGCCCTATATCAAGAACAAAAATTAACTCAAAAGGCATTAATAACCTAAGTATCTATCATAATTCTAGAAGAAAACAAAACCTTTGTGACCTTGAGTTAGGCAAAGATTTCTTAGATGTTATGTCAGAAGTATGTTTCTTAAGAGAATAAAGTGACAAATAGCACTCCTTCAAAAGATTGCATTAAAAAAATGAGAAGACAGCTACAGATTGGAAAAAAATTGCCAAATAAAAATTTTATAAAAGACTAGCATTCAGAGTGTTATAAAATACTCTCAAACCCTTTAATAAGAAAATAAATGATCTAAAAACAAAATGGAAAAAAGTTTGAACAGATACTTCACCAAAAATATCCTGATCAGAATATAAACACATGAAAAGATGCTGAACATTGTTAACCATGATATAAATGCAAATGAAATTAAAATCACAATGATATTCCAACTCACAACTATTAGAATGGCCAATTTTTAAAAAGAAAAACTGCACCAAATATTGTTGAATAGGAAGAATAATAGAATTCAGATTATACAATCTGGATGAGAATATAAAATAGTACTCCCACTTTAGATATCCTGTTAGAAGTTTCTTAAATATTAAGCATAAACTACTGGGTGATCTAGCCATTCCACTCTGAGATGTTTGATCAAGAGAAAGGAAGATCTGTGTGTATGTGTACCATACAAAGGCTTGGATATGAATATTCATAATAGCTTTATTCTTATTTGTCCAAACTTCAAAGAACCTGAATGTCCATCAATAGATGAATAAATAAACTGGCATATCCACACCAGTGAGCACTACTCAACAGTAAGTTGAATGATCTGCTGGATATAATGAACAACATGGATGATTTTTTTTTAAAGTTTACTGAATAAAAGATGAAAGACAAAAAAAATACATACCCTATGATTTCACTTTCAGTAAAATACAAACTGTCTGTAGTGTCAGGAAGCAGACCTGTGGGTGCCTGGAAACAGGAATAGAAGGATTTTAAACAGGCATGAGGAAGCTTTTGGGGGTGATGGACATGTTCACTATCTTGATTTTGATGATCGTTTCACAGCTGTGGAAGTTGTCAAAAATTACCATTTTTTCCTCTTGAAATAGGAAATGTAATTATATGCCAATTATGCCTCAATAAAGCTGTTAAGAGTACATACATCTGAGTTCTGGCAATTAGTTCCCTATTTGTTACTACAGAGATCAGAAAAAGGTTGGAACTTTGAGGACTGCAGGCTGCATCAGAAACTGTTTGAAATGCCTCTCTTTTGGGTTACCTGATAGGTTACCTTGACTTTGGGAAAAACTAAAACAATTCTTGGGCTACACAGAATTCATATAAGTTTCCCCACATATACATAATACTTTATGTGTATTATAACTGATTGCTGTTAAAGGTACATATGCAATACTTTTAGTCCAACAAATCTATTCCTAGGAGGATTCCTAGGCAAATGCAAGCAAAGAAATATATGTTTATGACAATACTGCTTGTATAATGACAGATCGAAAACAGCCTAAATATCAACCAACAGTTGAATCAGTAAAGAAATTGTGGAATATTTTTATGATGGAAAAATAATAGAGCAGTGAAATTCATGTCTCAAAATGTCTATGTATCCCGATGAATAAATCTCAAAAAGGTGATGCTATATTAAAAATAAGCTAAGCAGTAATGCAAGCTATAGAATACCATTACTGGAAGTCTTAAAGATATGAAAACTAATACTATACCTCACTGGTAGATGCATACACATAGAGTGAAAGAAATAAATTTGGATGAAAACAGCAAACATTTAGTTCAAATAATAAATACTTTTGGTGAAGATACAAGAAAAATGAGATTAGGAGTTTACTCAGACCTCAAGTATATTTATGGTGTTTTATTGTTATCGTTGCTTTCTAACTATTTTAAATCAAAGGCTTTAATTCAGAACTCATCTCTAAAAATGGATATTTTCTTGTATAACCATAATAGATTGCCAAATCTAACAAAATTATCAATATTTTTTGTATCATGTAAAATGTGCAGCAAATATTAAATTTCCACAATTGACTCAAAATATATTATAAAACTAGGAGTTATGGTTTGAATGTGAGGTGATCCCAAAAGCTCTTGTGTGAGACAATGCAAGAAGGTTCAGAGAAGAAATGATCGGGTTATGAGAGTTTTAACCCAAGCAGTGAATTAATCCCCTGATAGGAACTAACTGGTAACTGAAGTAGAAGGGTGTGGCTGAAGGAGGTGGGAATTGGGGTGTGGCTTTGGGGTATATATTTTGTATCTGGAGAGTGGAGTGTCTCTCTCTGCTCCTCATGTGAGCTGCTTCCTTCTGCCACACTCTTCCGCCATGATGTTCTGCTTCACCTCCAGCCCTGAGGAATGGAGCCAGCCTTCCATGAACTGAGACCTCTGAAACCATGAGCCCTCAAATAAACTTTTCCTCCTTTACAGTTGTTCTGGTTGGGTCCTTTAAGTCACAGCAGCAAAATAGCTGACTAAAATACTAGGCAAGTACAAATCAAGATTCAAACATAGTCTACATCTTATGCTTTATTTTAATGCCATAAATTGCTTTAAATGGAGAGTAGAGTCTCCTTCCCTCAACATTTCACACCCAACATCAAATACAACATTTTTATACTTGCCTAATTATTAAAGCTTGAT
Source organism: Ictidomys tridecemlineatus (assembly GCF_052094955.1). Lineage (NCBI taxonomy): Eukaryota > Metazoa > Chordata > Mammalia > Rodentia > Sciuridae > Ictidomys > Ictidomys tridecemlineatus. The sequence goes on from NW_027526125.1 coordinate 109,610, forward strand.
TCCTTGCCCTGACCCTGCCTCCCATTCTGCATTTATCCATTTGCTTCTTTCTAGTGTAATTTAACTTGCTTCTTTTCCTCTGTATGTCCCATATGAAGAATGTGTGTGAGATGGGGTCAAACTCAGATTCAGAATTTTTTGGCAAAAAAGAAAAAAACTCTCCTGGTTAGGCTGAATACTTTGATTGCACAACTCAGGAGGTTCTGCTTCAGCTATGATAGGAAATAGATGGAAATATTATTGATAGTGTCGGCCTAATATCCCCCATGCAGAGTTCTCCAACAACCTTTGATTTATTAGTGTCAATCATCAATGATCATTGCTTGGATTATTTCACTGGAAGTTATAAAATAGTGATTTGTAAATCCCATTATTTTTCCACTTAAATTGAATATTTTATTTAAAAGAAGAATTTCCCTTAATCTACAAAGGCTATTTGATTATTCTGATGTACAGTTCACAGAGGGAAAGCAGAAATCACACTTAATTATTTCTTTTTAATTATCAATTCTCACCATCCTTGCTAATCCCCTGCCCCCTCCATTTCCCTCCCACTCCTCTTCCCTATCTAGAATTCATTGAATCCTCCCATGCTCCGCTCCCTACCCCACGGAGTCAGCCTCCTTATACCAGAGAAAAACATTCAGCATTTGTTTTTTTTTCACTTAGCATTATATTTTCCAACTCCATCCATTTACCTGCAAATGCCATTTTATTCTCTCTTAATGCTGAACAAAATTCCATTGTGTGTATATGCCACATTTTTTTATGGATTCATCCACTGAAGGGCATCTAGGTTGGCTCCACAGTTTAGCTATTGTGAATTGTGCTGCTATAAACATTGATGTGACTGTGTTCCTATTGTATGCTATTTTTAAGTCCTTTGGGTATAGTTCAAGGAGAGGGATAGCTGGGTCAAATGGTGGTTCCATTTCCAGATTTCCAAGGAGTCTCCATACTGCTTTCCATATTGGCTGCACCAATTTGCAGTCCCACCAGCAATGTATGAGTGTACCTTTTTCCCCACATCCTCACCAACACTTATTGTTCTTTGTCTTCATGATAGCTGCCATTCTGACTGGAGTGAGATGATATCTTAAAGTAGTCTTGATTTGCATTTTTCTGATTGCTAGAGATGATGAGCATTTTTTTCATATGTTTGTTGATTGATTATATATCCTCTTCTGAGAAGTATCTGTTCAGGTCCTTGGCCCATTTGTTGATTGGGTTATTTGTTTTTTCTGTGCTTAACTTTTTGAGTTCTTTATATACCCTAGAGATTAGTGCTAATATGATGGACATGATTATCCAAAGTACATGTATGAAGACGCAAATTGGGTGTCAACATACTTTATAAACAGAGATACGAAAAATCGTGGTATATATGTGTAATAAGAATTGTAATGAAAAAAAAAGAATTGTAATGCAAAAAAGTACATGTATAAAGGTATGAATTGGCATGAACATACTTTATATACAAAGATATGAAAAATCGTTCTCTATATGTGTAATAAGGATTCTAATGCATTACCAATTCTCAGAATTAGGAGTTGTGCCTTAATGAGTTTTTTTTCCCTTTAAAATTTTCTGGAAAAAATATATGGCTAAATGTTAAAATTTTAAAAAACTGGGTGGGAAACAGGCAATCATTTTTTATTTAAATGTGTGCTACAGTTTGAATGTGTCCCTGAATGTTCATGTGTTGGAAACTTAATTCTCTCAGCAACAGTATTGTGCATGAGATTTTAAAAAGCTTATCAGGCCAGAAGGGCTCTGACCTCATGAATGTATTCAGTCCTCTTTCCCAGATATAGGTTAGTTATCTCAGAAGTGGATTCCTGACAAAAGGATAAGTTCAACCTCGTTCTCTCCTTCCCCTCCTGTGTGTACTCTTACCTTCTGCCTTTCACCATGGGATAATGCAGCAAGAAGCTCCTTACCACATGTAGGCCCTTGAGCTTGGACTTCCCAGCCTCCAGAATTATAAGAAATAAATTTATTCTCTTTACAGATTTACAGTCTGTGATATTCTGTGATAGCAACACAGAACAGACTAAGTCAATATGTAAGTATAAATCTGTATCAGTGATTATAAATGCCATAGTATGTTCTGAAAGCAGCTTAGTTGTGACAGGCTATTGTTTTGGTTATCATATGATACTCCAAACCAAAAGTGCACCTGTAAGAATAAGGAAAAGAAATTCTGTGTGTGTGTGTGTGTGTGTGTGTGTGTGTGTGTGTGTGTGTGTGTGTGTATGTTTATGGACACAGAGTGACTCAGAATTGTTTCCTAGGGTTTTCTTTGTGACAGAGGGAAGCATGGACCCTGGTTAACAGACTTCACCTCAGTTTCCTGGTCTGTGGAAATCCACAATGTTAAATAACAAAGCCATTTCCACATGGTTTTACTCTTTGTACATATCTGGCAGAATAACAATCCCCAGCATACATTACATTTAATTACAGTGCCCGTGAACATGTCACTAACAAACCTTTAGGAAATGGGGCAGTGAATATGTACTGATGCTTCTTTACATCACAAGCATATTCTGACATATTAGCCAGGCCTGGGCCCTGTAGAAGTTATTATTTTAAAGGACCAGGAAACAATTTGAAATCAATTATGAATGCGAGCCCATCGCCTTCACAAAGGCTCTGGCCTCCACTGCAGGTGGCCTTCCCAAGAGAGCGCTGTGCTGCTGTTCTGCTGGCTCCCTTGCTTCTCACTGGGCCTCTGCTTCTGTTTTTGTCCTTGTCTCATCTCTCTCATTTTCTCAGATTTCTTGCTTTTACAGCTTTCTCAGTTTTGTGGATCTACTATAATGAAACTGTGGTCATCCAGAAAACTTTCTGGTGGTGGTGGCTGCTCATAGGATTTGTTGGCTGTGGAACCCTGAGCCCACCCTTTAGCATTTCCCTTGTATGAAGGTTCTTTCTGCTTCTTTTCTCCTCTTTTTCAATCTGCTGAAATGCACATCAAAGGATGCTAGAAATGCCCATCTATAGGAGGAAACCCTTTTATCTTTCTGTAAAGTTCTGAGTCAGTGAGAGAGGAGGTCTGATAATCCAGTCAGCAATACCAGCTTTTCTCATTGCTGCTACTAAAAGATATGACCTGAACAATTTTAGGAGGAAATGTTTATTTAAGGGCTCACGGTTTCAAAGGTCTCAGTCCATATACAGCCATCATGGCGGAAGAGTATGGCAGAGGGAACCAGCCCACATGGTGATCAGGTAACAGAAGAGAGAAAGACTCCTTGCTCCAAATACAAAATATATACCCCATAGCCATACCCCCAATGAACCACTGCCTCTAGTCACACCCCACATGCCTCCAATTACCACTCAGGTAATTCCATCAAGAATTAATTTACTGATTAGATTTAGGTTAAAACCCAATCATTTCTCCTCTAAACCTTGCACTGTCTCACACATGAGCTTTTGGGGGACACCTCACATCTGAACCATAACAACCACTCTCACTCCTTTGCACTCCCTTTGCTGATAAGGAAAGCCACATAAATTGCAGACAGCCATGCTTTGGATTCAACCAAGCCTAACCTTAGAGGATTGAAACACAATAACACATTGGACCCTTTGTATCTACAGTTTCTTTGGCCACAACATGAAAGAATTAGCCGAGAACCCTGCCCTAAGAGGCCTGGACAAACTCATGGAAAACAGGAATATGATTAGGGAAATGCATAATTCAGAGCAAAGTCATCTGCTACAGATCAGATACAGAAATGGTATGAGAATGCAGATTTTAGGTCTGGGTAAAAGTAACAGCTGAAAATGAGTTTAATGCAAGTTCCTGGGGAGAATGATTTGGTTTTATTTGGAGGCACAAGAAAAAGGAAAATTCTTGTTGTAAAGACCAAGCTGACATTTAGAGATGCATGAGAAATGACTTCTAGCCCGCGGGGTGGAACACAACTTCTTAAATGTGATGAACTCTTCCTTTAAAAATGTTTGAGATCAGAAAAACCTCTAAAGCAAGTTAAAAAAAAACAAACTATTTTTAAAAGAATTGCATCTTAGCCAAACACGGTGGTACACACCTGTATCCCAACAGCTTAGGAGGCCGAGGCAGGAGGATTTTGAGTTCAGAGCCAGCCTGAACAAAGTTAAAAAACCTGTATTTATAAACAAAAGAAAACTAATACAGTCAGCCACTGTAGCAAAAAACAAACAAACAAACAAAATAACACCCCTCTTCAACCTGCTGCTAAATTATACCATGGATGGCCACGGATGAAATTTGAAACAAGGGTCAAAAGGATAACTCATCTATATGCTAAGCTGTCCCCAGTCCCTTTCTGGGAAGAGAAGCCCAGAATTATGAAAAAAAGGAAATTTTCTCTCCTTCCTCAACATTTGAAAAACTCACTGCAAAACCAAGCCTTCTCATGGTTTGGCAGAGGAAGGAAAAACTAAGAATGAAATGGGAGGATTTATACATTTGATTCACAAAAAGGAAAAGTTTAGACTAAATGGAGAGGAGATGTTTATCAATACTCCAAATGTATTTTGCTTGTGATGTTCTCCATATTGTGTTTAGAATACAATATGTTGTTGTGGCTAAAGGAAATAAATGCATCTATGTTTATCATTTTGTGCAAAAGTGTTTTCTAGAAAGTCCCAATCTGAGAGTGGCTATCTAGTACAGAAGCAGAGAATCCTAGACTTTCAGACCTTTTAGAGAGAAAACTTTAATCTTCTGTTTGAAACTCTAATTTTTCCTGCCACAGATGCACTATTTAGAACTCTAACTTTATGAATAAATTACTAAAATCTAAACCCTTCATCTATTTTGCATTTGCCTCTCTTCCCAGGAAGGATATGTTCTGTGATTTGTCCTTAGTGCATTCCAGATGGCTCCCAGTGTCCAGGTCACTCCCTTCCACAAACTCATACCCTTTTCTTTCCAACCATACCTTCCAGAATCTTTCTCTGGCTCCCAGGCCTCCAGATTCTTCTACTTTTGACAAAAAAAATAGAGGCCTACCACCTCTTCCAGCCTCTCCAGTTCCTCACAATTTGCCAAAGTTGGTCTTTTCAACTCCCTGAACTGGCATATCTTTATCTAGGAAGCTGCACCACATATACATTAGCAAGGGGTTCTCTGACTTTAATCCACCCAGGCAGGTTCAATTCCTCCTGTCTGGCCCATGCCAATCACAAGGTCATTGTCCAAAGCTGGAGAGGAGCAAAGGAGCTCTGTGTTCTCTCTGGTGCCTGTTGACCTAACTTGCAGGCTTCAACACGGAGCCTTGTACCTGACCCAGCTCCAAAGGAAACATCAAAGTTCTCTGGGTTGTCTTCAATTGTTATGTTCCCTAACCTCTCCATGTTTTGACAAGACCGGAAAAAACAGGAAGTTCACCCTCTTGATTTCATGTCTTAGGTCTCTAGTTTATTTTCTCTGGAAAAGAAATCCCCCTGTTATTTCTAGACAAGCTCATGTTTCTCCTTGCCCCAGTTCTTCCAATTTTCATATGTTCCCTTGACCCCACATCTCAATAAACTCCCCAAAACCCGGGACAGAGGCACCATTTACTCTTCATAATTCAGAGTATACAGTCTCATGTATAATGGACACTGTCTTATTAATTCACCAAACAGTAATGTTGACTCCTCTGAATCACTACAGACTTGTTAAAGAATATGTATAAAAAATGTCATCCTGCAATCTATCTGTACACGTGAAAAAATGAGAATTTATACCCTATTTGAATCAAATGTATGATATGTCAAGATCATTGTATTGTCTTAAGCAACTAATAAAAAAAGAATATGAGCTTTGGATCCAAGTTCAAACCTACCTATATGACCATGGAAACATTTCTCAAGGTTCCTGTGATTTATGTTTCACTTATGCAACCAACCTAATAGGATTACAGATTATATTATTTGATTATACCTGATAATATATGAGTGATCAATAAACAGGTTTACATTATTATCATCAATGAGGACATAGAACTTACCTCAAAAAGTTATTCTGAGATTGTATGAAAAATAACTAAAAAGATCTATCAAATTGCAAGTCATTAATAAGTGTTAGTTGGCTTCTTGTCTTCCGAATGGATATGCTAATATCCATTTTTACCCTGGTAGCAACTTTATAGATTAGTTGAGTAATGTGCTTAATGTGATAATTAACCACAACTGAATATCAATTTGCACTTTATTGGCATATTCAAATAAAGTATCCTCAGAGCTGAAATCATCTAAATTAATTGAATTAACTTTAATTCATTGTGAAATACAGACCAGGAGTGTAGCATATGGCAGCTGATATGGTTATATATTGGAAAGATCTGGGAATTTGCCTTGAAAGATATGTTTTTCAGTTGATGTCAGGCAGGATATACGCCCTCCTCAGTTCCTCATCTGCAAAGTGGAAGTTATAATAGTCCTGGTTCAATTTATTATATTGGGTATTGGCAATTTAAATAGCTGAAAACATGTTTTGTAAAACACTTTATTTAGAAGTTAGTTACTGTTAGGAAAAGGTGGCAATGAGTACAGTTTGAATTATACAGAGAGATTTAGAAAATAAGATTAGAACTACAAATAAATCTCTAATATTATTTTGTTCATATCAGAGTCCTTATCTAGCCCTTCCTGGTGGAAAGAAGATAATTTACGACACAAACCAACTACCAAGTTATTAAAGGATAATTTTTAGAATAAGATATGATAAAGACTCTCATACAAAGATAAAATAAAATGCCATCAAAGATTTTTATTTAACTCATCCATTGATAAGGGAAGCAATATGGTGTCACAACTGACAAAGGAGAATTGAATGAAACCCAGGTTTACATGAAGTAAAGAAAGGCTAAAATGAGTTTATCAATACATGTGAACACTGGGCTACCCACAGAGCAAACATGATGGCACTCCACCAGATACAGTGGATTGGATTTGTTATGTGGCATAACCATTAGCATTAATGTAAATTTTATACAACTTAGTTACAGAATAGTTTAAAGAGAATGAAAGGAAAATATAATCTGTGTAGAAAAGTTAATCAGAAACCCATGGAATGATGTCTCTCCAACCTGTCCTGTCAGAGTTATTCAGTAAGGTAACCCAATAACTAATTCATTATTAGAGTCACTGCTGAACACTGTGTTTGGGGAACAGACTGAGATGGGGAACCAATGTGTCTCATGTATCAAAACCTCAAGATGCTTCAATTTTGATTAGGAAGACATGAAAAGTGAAGAAATAACAGATATTCCCACCTAATTTTTTTCTCTCCTTTCAATGATGACCTCCTTGAAAATGTGAATGTTCCCCCTAATTTAAAGCTATTTAATGCACATTCATAAAAAATCTGGCTGTGACTTTCAGACTAAGCAGCAACCGAGATTCTTTGTGAATGGCCCTCTTCCTCCCCTTGTACCTCCACCCCTTGGGCCATAACGTTTTATTAGCAAGACAGGGGCAGAGTTGTGGTAAGGCCCCTGACTTCTCCACTCTAAGGCCCCTTCCTAGGGGAATTCTCCTGCAGGAGGGTTGGAACCCAGAAGCCTGTGCACTCATATGTTGAGCTGGTTGGACAGATTGTTGTAGTTGGCTCCCAGTCCTCTAGCAGGCTCTGGTAGGTGGCTCCTACTGAGACTAGACATCCATGTGCTGCTGGTACTCATGGTTCTTCCACTTGGTATCAGAATGCATGTTACCTATCTGGGCTTCCGTGCTACTGATCACCACCTGAGTCTGCCCAGTTGCAATTCCTGGGCTCCAAAGTGGGCCTTGGTCTCTGCCAGTGTGCCTTCCAGAGTTTTTCAGGCTGAGCTATTAATAAGGTTTAATTTCAAAACCCTGTAGGGTACTCACAGGTCAGTGACCTCAGACTTGGTCATCTGGAGCAAGCGAGCTCCAGGTTCAGCTCTTTGGTCCAACTCATAAACCAGGCTTAAGTATCCTTCTGGTTCTCAGCCATGACTTCATATTGGCTTCTCAAGTCTTTCAGAGTGTTGGCTAGCTCAACGCCTGGGAAGAATCTCTACACTGACTTGGCTACCACCTGGCCCTCAGAGAACAAATTTCCTCCCCACGGTTCTTCTTCAGGCAGGCAGGCTCCTCTTTCAGGTCTTTGATCTGCATCTCCAGTTGCTCCTCACCCATGTCAGCTTGTCCAGCACTCGGTGCAGGCCGTTGATGTCATCCTTGACACTCAGTTGCAATTCCTGCTCTGCCTCAAACATAGTTTGGAAGTCATCTGAAGCCATACAGGCATTGTCAATCTGCAAGAAAATCTTGGAATTCTCAATGGTGGCACCTAGAATGTTGTCCCTCAGGTCCTTGAAATGGTAACTGTATTTGCAAGAGGGGCTGGCCCCTGCATCTTGTATCAGTTAAGGATTTTTACCTTCAGTTCACCCTTTGCCTGCTCTAGGCTGTGCACCTTGTTCATCTTGGAGGCCAGGCCATTGTTGAAGTTCTCCATTGTGATCTTCTATTTACCCACCAGAAATTGCTTACCCAGGATGCGCATATAGCTGCCACTTTAGCTGTCACCATAGCTCCCAAAGGAGGAAGAGGACAGTAAGTGTCAATGGACACAGATCCACCACAGCCACCTGAACCCTGGTGGATAGTAGGTGTGTAAAAAAGGCATCACCAGCTCCAAATTGCATACTTTGCATGAGGTAGCCAAGGACTGGGGACAGATGTAGGAAGTCATAGCAAGGCAAAGATCATGAGCAATACTGATCTATGGAGCTGCAGACTGAAGAAGAAATTGATTGTAAGGTATGTCAAAGCTATGGGGAATCACAATAGAGGAAGAGGCTGCACATGGTGCCCTTTGGCTGCTGAAAGACAGCCATCTTACCCATTGGGGAGTGGAGGGGGTTGGAGAGAGGGAGGGAGGGGGCAATTTGTGGCCCTTAGTTTGGTTTTTATTATCACTACCACCATCATTATTGCCACTAGACTTATCAACAGCAAATGTAGATAATGAACGCCTGTCATAAAGCTTGAAGCACCTGTGAAATCAGTGGAATCATATTGAAAGTGTCTGTTTATTTCAGGCAAAACTACAATGGGGAATAAAAGACATCAGATAAAATATTGTGACTGTGTTTAGCTGGACCATTTCCAATCATTTTCAAATAAGTTTTCTAAGTTCTGATAAAGTAAATAAAATGACAATACACTTTATAAAAATGTAGCATATTTTAAATCCATTTAATAAAATTGGAAACATACCCTTGCTGTTTCCAGTGACTATACTCATTTGTTGCTCTTGTAGGATGTCTTATGGGATATGTGGTCAATTATTAGTTCTGATCTAAAGCCCAATATTTGTCAGGAATGTAACCTCCTAAATCATGACAGTCTTAAGAAGGGAAAATATGGATATGCTTCACATTAGCCCATTTTATTACAAAATTTCCCAGAATGCCCTATGTAGAGAGTGGAGGGTCAAAGAGATCAAATGGGGAAATAATTAAGTGGATTTTGAAATTTGAAAGTGATTATTTTTTAAGATGAGAAAACTCTCACAGAGATATTCTATCAACACTGAATTTCAGTTTGTGGATTGACTGAAGACTCACTAATTTATTTAAGAAAAACCTTTCATGCATGAATTATATTTCAGACACTGAAATAGAAATTGGGACTATGTAGCTGAATGATGGTGTTAACTGTTTCAAGAAAATAAAATCTCTTTAGAGAGACAGATCATTCATAATACAAGCAAGTGGAGTCTACAGAGACTTTGATCTCAGAAACATAGTAGTTCAGTCATAGATCTAGAAGAAATTGAGACAGACCAGAGAAATATGCAGGAATATATAGGCTGTGGCCAGGGCTTAATCCAAAATTTTCCAGCATTTAAGATCATTGGCATGGTAGCATTTGGACATAGTTTGAGAATTCAAAAAAATATCCAATAAAATATATAGATATGTTCTCTGGGGAACGATGACTGATTCAGAATAGATGGAAGAAACATACTTAGCATCAGAATGGACACATTCCATTCTCATAGCCAACTGGCTGGAACTAGACCCCCACTTTACTGCTATGGCAGGGCTGAAGACCGAGGAGAACCCATGAATTCTTAGTGATCAATATCTTTCTCTTTCACAACATCTTAACTAATAATTTAAGTGGAGGGGGTTGGAGAGAGGGAGGGAGGGGGGAATTGGTAATTTTAATTTTGGTTTGTGATGTGGTGTATAAGGTAAAAAGGAGATCTTGTGGGAGCAGGGCTCTTCCAATAGCAGAAATCACACACATGTGTAGCTGTCCAACTTATGACTGTGAGGCAATAGAATTTAGTGGAATTAATGTATGTTCAAACCCCAAATGTGCAATTTACTAGCTGTATAAACTCATCAAGGAATGTAACTTCTTTTAGTCTCGGTCTACATTCTGATAAAATGAGAATGATAACACCTAGCCCCTCAAGTGCTTAGGAGATTAAAAGAGGTAACTTATGTGAAATTTAGTACTCTAAACTGGTAGTTATTAAGTAAGACAAGGTCTAGAACTCTTAATTATAAAAGAAATCAATGCCCTCCTGTTTATAAAAGAAGGCAATGTTAGTCAAAATTGGGTGTTCATAGCTACAGTGAAATGGGAGATTGGGTGCATTGGGGACATCCTTTTTGGTTATCTGTGGGATCATTAACATCTTCAGATAGACTCTAATGGTATTTTCACAAATACATACTGTATTAGCCAGTTTCCCCTTCTTATGACAAGAATCTGAATAAATCAACTTACAAAGAGGAAAGGTTTACTTGGGCTCACAGTTCAGAGGCTTCAGTCTATGGCTGGTTGACCCCTTTGCTTTGACACATGGTGGGGCAGAACATCATGGCAGAAGCATGTAGCAGAGCAGAACTGCTTACCTTATGTCTGGGAAGGGAAACCAAGGAAGAAGAAGGGGCCAAGTTCCCACTATGTTCAAAGACTTACCATGAGGCCCCACCTTTTAAGAGCAACCAATAGAACAACAGGTTGGAAACCAAGCTTTTAAAGGTCCTGGAGATATGGACCTTTTGGGGACATTTATGATCCAAACAATAGAATACACATGCATACATTATATCCTAGCTCATACCTGCATCTCCATGTCCTCCAGGACCCTGGAGAATAAACCACCTAGAGATGTCCATTCCATGTGAGAAGAGTTCTCACAGGACCCTGATTCAATTGTGGAGAGAATTTCAAGAACCTGACAATAAAAGGAATGAGGAGAGAAAGGCTGCAGAATAAAGCCCTGCTTGGGCCTCTAAAGCTTTGGTGTTCTCTGAGGTCAGGAAGAAAAGGAACAGAAGGAGAGATGACAGTGGGCAGTGGCTAGGCAAGCCAGATTTGGAATTATCAGAAATGAAAGAAAAGCAGAAAAAGAAGTGGGGGAGAGTGTTCCCTGGCTATTGGCCCAGGTTGATGTTCTTTTAAATCCTTTTTTTTAATAAAAGAAAAAAAATAATTTCATTGGACAAAAGCTACTGCTTTCAATTCTCCCATGGCAAGAAAGACAAAAGCAAGAAATTCATCCCTGGGTTTTGCCAAATCTCAGAAAAGCACATAAGAAGGATTGTCTAATTCCCAAGCAGCATTATAGAAAACAGAGTGAATGAAATTTAAGCCTGAATGCAAACATCTGTGGAACTTTTACTCGGGAGGGAGGGGGGAAGAAAGTGATATTAAGACCTATAGCATCTGAAAGAGAAGGTTAATTAAAATAAGTACTTAGCACAGTTTTGTAAGTCCAAAGGCACTCCCACATGCCAGATATTCTGAAGCATCAACATCCTTGAGAAAACCACAATGTTTACTCCGTGCTTAACATGCACATCATGTACCCACCAGTGTTTCCTTTGCCTTCCCAGGTCTCTTTCAGCCCTCCACTGCTGCAGAAACCTTCTCTCCTGTGAGACTCCATTTCAGACGGCTCAGGTAGGCCAGCCAGGTCAGCCTTCCCTTTCTTATGCCCTGCTGGAGGGGTACATCTGTGACTTGGCCTGGCTTATTGTAGCAATTCAACTCTAAGGCGGTTATGAATTGCTCAGAAATGGGCACATAACCCAAGGATAGCCAATCAGGGCCTTCCTTACAGTTTGACATGTCAACTTTGAGAAGTGGTAGGGAACTTTCTTCTCTGGGATCAGGAAAGCTCAGGGTCAAGGATCCTGGATAAGCATGGAGCTATCTTTGCCACTGCAGGGGAAGTGTCTGCTGTGAACAAAGAAAGCAAAGAGGAACAGAAGCTATTAAAGAGTGCAATGGAGACTGGGCTCCGATGACAGCCACAAGGGCTGTGGTTTCCCAAAGTCTAAAGAAATCCTCTGACGATGGATGGGTGTCAATGAAAGGGGATGCGGTAATTGTATAGGTCCAAGGGGGGAATAATACCTTCCCCACTAATCTCCTGAGACATGTCCTGGAGGACATGGAAATGGACCTCTATCCCCCATAGTAGAACTCAATAGCCGGATTTGCTCACTCAAGAGCTCACAGCTCTAACTATTGACATCTTTATGTTCAACAAGAATCAATGGTGTCTACAGTACAGACTTGTTATCTTCCTTTCAAATGTAAATTTTTAGTGAAAGTTCTCTTCAAATAATATCTTACCTACTTGGAGAAAAAAAGACTGTCCCTAAATTCTTCCAGAATCTTCAAAGTCTCTCAGTCATGAACATCAGCACAATTTCTAAGGCAGAGCTGAAAGTATTAGAGGGAGTGAGATGTTTGTACTTAACCTTGAAGGAAAGCCTTCCTGCAGAGGGTTCATCATGATGGCCTCGAGTGAAGGCCTAAACTGGGGGGTGGTGGGGTTGCAAAGAAAAAAAACAGAAAGAGAAAGTAAGGCACAGGCTCAAGAATACCTCAACCTATTACCTTTGAACATTGAAGGTGAAGACAGGGGACCTGAAGTAGGGAAGGTTAGCTTGCTCCAGTGACAATTTTCATCTAGAAAACCAGGATCTGCAATGACTCTGGGGCATAAATGTGTCAGCCAATGTTCTTGTGCTCAGGCCTCAAGGTCATTCAATTAGTTCCAACCCAATGTGGCAGCAGGGGGAAAATTAATGAGACCAGAGACAAAAAGTTAGGAGATATTTAAACAAATACCTAAAAAGAAAATGTCACAAGGGGGTTGGCAGGTAGGAAAATGTTGATAGATTTTTTTTACTGAATTCTGAAACTAGTAATTGAAATGTCCCCTGTGGTTCTTAGTTGAATACTTTAATCTTTCTTATAAAGGAAAGGAAAGGGATAAAAGGAATCAGATAGCAGACCTGGGCCACCTCATGATGATGGTAATGAGTCATTTAAGTTTCTAGGCTTCCTTTTTTTAGTGTAAACTGAGGATAATCAAGCCCACCCTCTGGGTTACTGGGAGGATGAAAAATGCCCAGAACAGCATCTTGGAGGCAGCAGGTCCCTCAAGTTCAGCTTTGTTCATTTTCTCCTGCTGCATGCCCTGTCTCTCTTCCCACAGTGCCCAGGCCAGGGTTTCTAAGTCACAGAGCCAGCTGGCTACCCTTTCACTGAAATCACACTTTCATACCAATGCACATGTATCAGGTGTGGGCATTACAAATGGCAGCCAGAGGGTGAGGGGCTGTGGAATTCTGGAAAGGGAAGAAGGTGCCTGGACCAGGTCCAGCCCAAGTGGACATTCACCTGCCATGCTGCCATCACCTTCTATTAAAAGTTATTCCACAGCTACCACTTTCATGTTCACATCGAGCAACTCATGGACTTAAGTAAAATTGCAGAGTGAGAACCATCTATGGTAAATATTTCTCCAAAACCATATGCTGGGCCTAAGGCAAAACAGAACTCGTGTCTGCCTGTGATTTCTGTGGCTCTGCAGTTCTGCTCCCCAGGTTTCTGGTAAAACAGCTTAAGTCTTCAAATAACTGATGACTGTACAGATGCAGAGGAATGGCACGTTTGCCAAAATACTTCCAGGTTACTTCTGTATCCTTGAACGTGGCATGGGAGAGGTAGGAGGGTGATTACCCCTTTGTATGCAAGTATTCAAAGAGATATTTTCCTTAATGCCCTAACACAGTGGGTGTCCCATAGAAGAAGAAGAATGGACAATTATTCTTTTTAAATAACTTGTTTGTCTAATTTCAAAAGTAATGCATAGAAAACTTGGAAACCGTATTAGTCAGGCTAATTAACATTGGCTCCTATAACAAACAACCTCAAAATCATAAACATTTATTTCTCACTCACACAATGTGGATGTTTCTAAGCAGGTGGCTCTGTTTGATGACTCCCCTAGGGCAGTGACTAAGGGATCCAGGATCTTTCCACATTGCTGTGTTGCAACATTCTTAGCATCTCAGCTAGACTCTGCATCAACAAGCAGAGGGAAAGAGGATTGCTCAAAATTGTCTAAAGCCAGGGATGTAAGTAGGTCACTTTTTCTACATTCCATTGATCAAAATTGATCCTGTGACCAACCTACACGCAGTGAAGAATAGTTTTTTCTCTACCCTCACTATATTTAAAGTGCACAGGACAAAACAGATTACCTACAAACCAATAACCCAAAGACAATTCACAGTTAACAACATGGTTTATAACTTTATTCGAAACATATAGACAGATGAACATATACTTACAATGTAGCACCGTATGACATTCTATTTTATGACATATTTTTAAACTTTGCAACTTAACTATAAATGTTTTCCAATAGCCTAATTTTAAGAGGCTGCATAGTATGAGTCTATGTAGATTATCATAATTAATTTTAACAATATGTTGTGAGATTGCTTCTAATCCAATTGCTAGATAGTCTTGGTTTTCTCTCATAAAAAGCAATGCAATATAAACATGCATAACATTTTTTTTTACTGAATTCTGAAACTAATAATTGAAATGTCCCCCGTGGTTCTTAGTTGAATACTTTAATCTTTCTTATAAAGGAAAGGAAAGGGATAAAAGGAATCAGATAGCAGACCTGGGCCACCTCATGATGATGGTAATGAGTCATTTAAGTTTCTAGGCTTCCTTTTTTTAGTGTAAACTGAGGATAATCAAGCCCACCCTCTGGGTTACTGGGAGGATGAAAAATTATTTTCTTAGGAGAAATTCCTAGAAATTTATAGATTCATAATTCAAAATAAAGAACATCTTTAGGACTGAACCACTTCAAAATGTCTTTTTTTGGGGAATCTTATTTTAGGAAGCTCAAACACAGCAGAAATATTTTAGCAAACTTTTGTTACATTCTGAGCAGAGAATTCCAATTTTCTAGAAATGTCTTGTTTGACGTGTTTTCCTCTGTTTGCTGAGGAAATAAAGCACGTGTTGGCTAGTTAAAGAAAGGATTGTACATACAAAGTAATGGGAACAAAGGATTGACTGAGCCCAGGCTTCTCACTAGAGAAAGTTGGAAGATGGTCTACATAAAGAATTACTTTTAATATTTATGACAAACTTGAATGATAAAAAAGCATGCCAGGGCTGGGGCTGTAGCTCAGTGGCAGAGTGCTTGCCTAGCATGTGTGAGGTGCTGGGTTTGATCCTAGTATCACATAAAAATAAACAAATAAAATAAAGGCATTCCATTCACATACAACTACAAAACATTTTTTTAAAGCTTAAAAGTTAAAATAAATAAATAAATAATATAGTATGTTTTTTTTTAAAGCATCTCAGAGAAACATTCAAGTCATTTGCTCCAGACTAATAATGGTGGAACAAGGACTCAAATAAGCCCTTTGTTGAGCAAAATTGTGAAACTAATGAAGAATCCATGTTGTTTTGCATTCCCTCCTCTTCCTTCTTTGGCTGCCCACCATTCTCCTGTCTCTAGTTCTACCCTGTTATCACACCAGTGCAGAAAGATTCTGTGATAGTATGACTAAGGGCACTGTTCTGATAATCAGAACTGAGCTGGGATCCTGTCTTGGTTATTTTGACCAATATGCTCTACATACCTTAATGAATCTGTCTTCTTCAGAAGAGGGATTTGAACCAGATAATCTCTATGTCTCTTTAATGTCCCAAATTTATAGGGGAAGACCAGGTCTTGTGGTTCAACACTGCCTCTGGCCTATTGGGTAAACCTGGCATGTCACTATATCCATAAAGGAGGAATTGAACCCAGGTGGAAGCATGGATTCTTTGCAGGGTTTACTCCAGAACTCTTCAGCAGTGCCTAACCAAAGACCTGACACATAGTAAGAGTATGACAAATGTTTATTAACTACCGGTTCTTTAAACCTTCCCCTCCAAAGACGCTGAATTTGTTTTTAATTGCATTGAATATATAGTTTGATTATATTTAACTGTTTGCTCTAATGCTACTCAAGAAAAGAGACAGACATCTAATGCAGGACATTAGCTATCATGCCATGTTCCTTTTCACCTTCGATTAATCTAGATACATGACCTTTGATTAATCTAGATACATACAAGCCCTGCAGAGGGATTTACTCGGTGAAAAAGAACTAAGAAAATGTTATCCAATATGTTTCATTAATATTCCAGTGCTCCTTATGTCCTCCTCATGCCCAGTGGGTGAAGACCATAAGAATAGTACCTTATGCTAATTTGAAACTCTTGGTTTGAACAACCAATTTTTGAAAACTTGGTAAGTTCTCTACATGTAAATTCAGGCCTGAATCCATTACTAGGCATTGAGAGTACAGCCAAATGTCATAGTGAGCTTATAGCTCTGACAGTCAGGCTTTTAATCCTTTTGGGTTCAAAGATTCTCTTGAATAATGTAATGAAAGCCTTTTCCAAGTAAACTGCATATATTCATATGTGAATGCATGCACACACACACACACACACACACACACACACACACACGTGACTTTCAAAATATTAAACATGTAGTATGGCCCTGGCACTGCTGGTTCCGGTTCAGAGGGAAGTGTCAGAAGGTCCCCTCCTGAACCAGACACTAACCCTATTTGCTGGATTGTGTGGACATCTGGAGGCTTTGAAACAAAGTGTATTTACAACCAGTATGGAGTATTTACTATTTAAACATTCACTGCAGATTTACTAGTGCAAACTACCTAGTAGCAGACTTGTAGATACCCATTCAATTTTCCATGCAATTTCAGGGGATTCATGGAGCCCTGATTACCAAGGACCCCTTATTGCCCATATTACCATTCTTTCTTTATTTCTTTTGGAAATAAAATAAAACTGTGTTGTTAAATGATTTAGGTAAAGTCACCTTGTCTCTTAAGTTCTCAGTCTTTATATTTAAAAAACGAAAGATAAGATTTGTCTGCCATCTAAGCTCCCTCCCTCTTCATCAATCCTGTGGTCAATGATTTGGTGGGGGATTGCTCCTCTTCTGCTTGTTTAGAAAGTTCCACTGTGGCTTCCTCAAAACCTTCTTTGGACCTCACTCGGGTAAAAATAAATTGGCATGGGATCAGCCCAGCAGAATAACTTTCTAAAATGAGTCATGAATCTCCATGAGCTAAAACCTTGTTTTGTATTTCATGGGAGTTAGAGGACAGCTGGTCACCACAGTCTGCAAAATGACCTTTCCTTGGGTTGAGTGCTTTGTTGAGTCACCCTTTGGCCTCTTTGACTCCAAGCAAAGCAGCCCAGCTCATTATCTACTTTTTAGTCCTGTTTTCAGACTGAAATAGATCAGCATAGATTTAGACCTAGAACTCTGGTAAGGCTCGACCAACATGAAATGAAACACAGCGCATTACTGTTTTACCATTAGACAATTTCCCCTCACTTACTCTCAGTTGCTTCCACAGTTATACCAACCTCAGGTCATCTCTTTTCTTTATTTTCTTCTTTTCCCTCTTCCTCTTCTTTTTCTTATTCATTAGTCTCTTTTTCCTCCTCCTCCTCCTCCTCCTCCTCCTAGTCTTCTTCTTCTTCTATTCTCTTCTCTTTCTCTCTTTCTCCCTCCCTCTCTCCCCCCAATCATTGAAGATGCTTCTGAAATCCTACATTCTTTGTGGTACCAAGGTCTCCATTTCATTTTATGTGCATGTGGCTCTGGTTGGACATGCAGTGACATTCCATAAAGCTTTTGTGGCAAACTCAAAAACTCTCAAGATTTTTATCACTGCCTATTTAACCTGGCATTTCCTAAGCTCCCTATTTCCTTTAAGACTCAAGGAATGCACTTACCATCTGTTTCTACCTTTCCACATTTTAGCTAAACTTGTCTTTTGCTCATATTGCCCTGGCTCTTCTGCTTGATGTATTTCTTGGCATGAGTATCACCAACCCAAAGACCATCCAGGGGCCTTCTATGTGAGTGAGTGTAACTCAGGTAGGGGAGTAAAGAGACAAATCTTACAAGAGCAGAGGGTAGAGGCTAGATGTTCTGAAACAATCTACTTGTGTAGGAAAAGGAGGATAGATTTCTAAGGCATTAGGACAGCAGGTCATTTGAGCTGTTTTGTGGTGGCAAGCAGAAAGATGCTGAAGGTATCTCTGCACAGACATGTTGAGAAAGGCCTTAGGGACTCAATCCATGCTGGCACTGAGATTTCTAAAAACAATATCTTTCCTCTGGAAATCCTTATACCAGTTCCCTAACCTCTCACCTGTATAAATGCAAATTTTCCCAGTGATTTGGAGATGGCCCAGGCACAGAGAAGATACACATAATCAAGGTTATAAATTTCTGTGTGACCATTTTCCTGATAAACACAGGAAACACAGAGATTTCTATGAGTTTCACTTTTGTTCACAGTGAAAATTGTGAGCTGAATGTTAACAGTATTTTTTTTTTTAGAATCTTACAGTAAAATCTTAATCGTCTGAGGCAGAGGACAAAGGACTCTCCTCCTGATGGGCTTTCAGATCTGACCAGCTGTACATCAGCCCCTTTCTTCAGGCTCCCAGGAAAACCTCCATACGCTCAGGTGTGAGAGCTGCAAGTATTTTTATGGTTTGTTTTGTTTTGTTTTACCCAGCAGAAAAGCTATTGTGGGTAAGATCAGCAGATGCCTCCCTAAATGCCTGAAAACAATCCCTTCTTGGAGCCCTTTCCAGAGTGACAATGGAACCAGAAAGTGATCAATGGCCCCCAGGAGAATGTGTGAAATTCTTTCATGGGTGGAACTGGAGCCACTTGCCAGGGGAAGGGCCATCCCAGAAGGGGTGGGATGCTGGCACTTCTGTGTGGCACTTGGAGATTATTCCTGGACATAATGGAAAGAAGAAAGAGGCTGTAACAAAAGGCAGAGTTCACTGACAAAAGAACAGGGTAGTCTGGTTTGCCTCATTGAAGTTTTAACTAAAATTCCAGAAAGCAAACATCTCAAAGCAACAGGAACTCCAAATATGGAGCTAACCCTGCGTGCTGAACACTGTGCCAGACCTCTCCTAAGCGTCATTTGATTTTATCTTAGCAACAACTCTGTATGAGCTATGTCATGATCATCTTCCTATTCAGAATGCTGGAACTTAAGTGGATTTAAATAATTTTTCATGTTTATGATTAATGCATAATTCACAAACCATGGAATGTGGATGTACTAAGAATATAGTTTAATGAATCACTTTTGACAGTTACCCATCCAAATAACCATCTCCCTAATTAACATATGGAATATTTATTTTTACCCACCCCAGAAAGCTTCCTGATGCCACTTTCAAATCAAGCTCACTCCCCTAAAGGAAACCACTCTTCAGATTTCTATGATCATTTCCTTGTTTTGTCCACTGTGTTAACTTTCTAGGGTTACCATAACAAAATACCACAGGCTGGGTAACTTAAATAACAAAATAAGTTTTCTCACAATTTCAGAGGCTGGATGTTTAAGATCAAAGAGTCTTCAGGCTTGTTTTTTTCTGAGAACAATCTCCTCTTGACTTGTAGATGACTGTTTACTTTCTATGTCCTCAAATTATCTTCCCTCTGCCTGTCTTTGTCCTGATCTGTTGGATCTGGACCCATGCTAATGGCATCATTTTAACTTAAGGCCCTATCTGCATATACCCACGTTCTGATGTGGTGGGGGTTAGGATGTAAGCATATGAATTGAGGGTGGGGGGCACAAGTCATCCCATAACACCTGTGTTTGAACTTCACATAAATCTAATCATCAAGATTATACTCTTTTTGCTTCTGGCTTTTCACTTACCATAGCATTTCTGAGAGGGCGTGTGTATCAAGTTTGCTCCTTTTAGTCATTGTATGAATATATCATAGTTTGTTCAACCATTCTTGTTTTGGGTCATGCAGATTCTTTCCAGTTTGGGGTTATTCTTGCTAAATCTGCTATAAACCCTGTTATTCAAGACCTTTGTATACATATATTCATTTCTCTTGCATAAGTAGATGGAGGTAAAATTGTAGGGTCTTGGGGAAGATCTAGTGCTAATTTCATAGGAGTTGGATAAGAGTCCCATATATCTTCCTTTCTTAGATCGGGAGCATTTCAAAACACTTTGTAAAATATAATACAATAGCCCAAAAAAGTAATAAGAAAACTGGACCCAATTCTCCCAGCTCACTTACTTTACCTCCAGTGCTCAGCCTTTAAGGTCACAAAAGGCAGAAGACCTCATTGAAGTACAAGCAGAATTCTCCAAAGCAAATTTAAACTCAAGGAAGGCATAGGTACCCAGGCTCAAAACCTAACTTCTGATTCATTGAGCAGGTACTTTAAATCAATAACAATTAATGCAAGGGTAAAATAATGCTTTGGAATACCTCGTTCTTAGCATAAAGATTACCAATTCAAAAGGAGAGCTCCACTTACAAGAAATAGTAATAATTTTCTATAGTTCTTCAATTATCTTTCTCAGCTCCTCATACAAAGTGAGAGGTTCATGGTGGTTCAGTTTCCCTAACTCATTACTGATAAACCCCAAAACTGCTTTTCTATATGCAATGGCAAGCTTTATTTTGTGTATTTAACTGATACAGCACATTTCCTGAGAAGACAATCCTGTCACGGTTGCTTGCACTGCTACCTTGTTCAAACTGTGTAAGTATGTTCCTATACTCACTGTCCCCCACCCAACGTTCTACTTGCTTATTTAGCACCAAAATCAGATTTTTCCTTCTGATAATAAAGCTTGCAGTTTAAGTCCGAGAGAGAGAGAGAGAGAGAGAGAGAGAGAGAGAGAGAAAGAGAAAAATAATAGATTCAATGAAATACCATGGGCCAGAACTCAACTTTAGCTACTGAGTCCATCTGTCCTTTAAAGTTCAAGGGAAGTCCATGCCCCTTTGTGTCTGGATAAATCCCCACAGCTTCTCATTGGAGCTTAAACTCATGTGTTTCTCATTCCTTCAACACTTGAGCTTCTCAGAGCCCTTCGCAGAGGTGCAATCAGATGTCAATCTGATCTCCTACACGCTAAATTAAGACATTGTGGATTTTCAGAGAGTCTAAAGGTTGCCCAGACCAGGCCAAGTGGAGGAGGCAGTGACCTGAGGGTCCTGAAAGTCTTCCTGTCCCTGCCACTGGCTGAAGGTGAGGAAGGAATGCAAGACTCTCCCATCCTCTGGGATCTGGGTCACCAGCATCAGCATTTCTTCATCCCAAAGGCTTTCTTCTCTCTCTCTCTCTCTCTCTCTCTCTCTCTCTCTCTCTCTCTCTCTCTCTCTCTCTCTCTCTCTTTTTCCAGTGAGTACCCAACAGCAGCTGGGGACAGCTTCCAGAAAACCCTTCTTTGTTTCTTCCTGAGCTGACAATGAATTTGGTTTTGCTTATGAAAAATAAACTCAAGGCTTCCAGATGCTGGATTCTGTACTTTGTTCCCCAGATTAGACTGAAGGTTTACTCCTCTTTCAAACATACCAAATTATCCCCAGATCAAAGCCAAAGCCCTTGAAACAAGTGATAAATGATAAGACCCACTGGCCCTGAGCTACTCCTGAAAGGGCCTCTGTGGTGAGGCAGCAAAGCTGGTTCCAATAGTGGTAGCAGAAGTTAAGTACTTTATAATCCTATTATAATGGGAGAAAGCTCAGACCCACAGGGCTTGAACAATCTTGTACTTGACTAGTCATTATGCTTGGCAGATATGGTTGGTCATGAGGTGGGTTTAGACATGTGTGTTTAGTAAATGGAGTGCTGGGTTTCCTTTCTTTTTCTTTTTTTAAATCTTTATTGTTAATATCCATGGTAAAAAGTATTAAAACAGTGTAACTTTAAACAACTGAAAAAATTAAGGGAATGGGACATTTTGGTGAGTTTGATTTTTGTTATAGCCAGGAAAATATTTTCCATCTAACTCAAGTTGATTTTTTTTCCCTGATGATGAGCAGATTTTATTGTGTCACAGAAAAAGAATTCAATTAAGACTCAGAAATGGATTCTAACACTGACTTTTCCACCATCCAGCTGGGGCGCCCAAGCCAATTCATTTCCCCTCTCGGAGCCCTAGTTCTCAAGTCCCTGGAGTGTGTTTGTAATTTCTATAGCCTCTTCTTGCACTATTACACCATTTGCCTTGCCTTAGGGTCACTGAACCCTTCTGAATCTTTCTTTGACTGTGGAGGATCTCAAAGGGGGATTGTCAGGCTGGGCACCATTTCATAACATTGGAAGTGGAGAAGGAACAAGGGGTTGTGTTGAATGTATCTTTCCAATGGAAGATAGAGTTGACTCTCCAAATTCATGGATTCTATATCTGTGGATTTAACTAATGATGAATCAAAACTATTCAAGGGAAAAAAAAAGTTACATCTGTACGAAGCTTATACACATTTTAACTGAAACAATGGAGATAGAAAGATATGTTGTTTTATTTTAAGCCAAAATCTAATATTAACCACACAGTTCAATTTAATAATTAATTTTCAAGCACTCACTATTTTAGGTGCTTGGCCTTCAGAAATTCAATAGGCAAAATGTAACATCCAAAGATAGCAATATTAGAGTAGCTAGTGCTGAACTAAAAGTTAAAAGGACTAGAGGATTATTTGGGAGAGAGAAACTCATACCAACCTCGCTAAAAACATTGAGCAAGTAGTTGAAGAAAGCTGATTGTCTAGTGTTCTGATGACCTTCTAAAAGGGTAGTTCAAAGGGGAAAATATCTCTATTTCTTTTGGGGTTCATTGCTTTGCAATTGTTAGCCCAGACCAGTATAATTCTGCCAAACGGGCCAAGAGGAAATTTGTTTTCTTGAAGGTTTGTTGGTCCAGTCTCTAATAGGTGGCCTAAATGCCCAGGCTTTAAAAACACAGGAATGCTAAGAAGAAGTTGGCATTAAAATGATTTTCTGTTAGAAATGCCAAAAAATGTATTAGAGGATTTTGTAAGGTCCTCTCTGAAGATCAAGGAGAACAAGAGACACCCGTCTCTCTGAGGCAGACTAGAGGAGGAGGAGGAGGCAGATGCCACTGGGGACCCCTCCCAAGCCCCAGATTTCAAGGCACACGGAGGGTACAGTCCTGGGGGGGTGTTAGTAACTCCTCTGAAGATGGGCATCACCAACAGCCTGCCAGTCTGCAAGCCCTGCTGCTCTCTGGCTTCCTGAAGATGGAATTGTTCCATCAGAGAATGGTCTTTATAAACAAGCCTCCAAGAAACCCAACTGAATGTTCTGCTCTGAGTCAGCTCAGTCTTTATTAGCTGGAAGAACTGTTCTTCTGCAGCTCAGGTCACAATGGAGATTCTCCATTTAGATGTTGGAGCCAGAGCCCCATATCAGAAACATTACCAGCCAGAAGAGGAGTTTTTGCTAATGAAGTCTAATAGTGTTTAAAGGACAACTAGGTTGGTATTTTTCTTTTCTGAATGAGCATGCTGGTAAATGAAATCCAGAAAAATTTTTCTGGTAGAAACTACCATTGTGGGCAGTGTGGAGGAGAGAAGATCACCCAAAAAAGTGTAGTAGCTTTTTATTGGGGAACAAAATATAGTTGGGGCAGAGTGGACTTACCAGCCCAAATCTGGGCAAGCAGGATACATTCACATTTGTTTTTAAATTGAATTACAACCTAATATAACATTGAGAAGGATCAGAGTGTAAGCACCAGTAATACTTAAAGAATTTAAAATTTTTATTTTACATTTTTGCTGAGGTTAAATTTATGTAGCTAGTTTTCTATGGAGCATGAAGCTCTGTGTATGGATGATACTAATGATTTTCATCACCACTGAATCTCATTCCTTCCTCAGTGAAACCAGCCTTATGGTTTGAGGTTCAAATGTTCACACTGTATGTAATATAAACTCTTCCTTAATTCTAATGGAGGATTATTTTGCTTCTGTGGTCAACATGAAAAGAGTAACTCTTTTTCTGAAGTTTAAAATTATTGCTGTATTTTTAAAAAACCTATTTCCAAGCAACTGGGCAACTTTCCCATCGCAGAGGGAAATTATTATTCTTCCTGCTCCGTGTTGTCATGCTGAGATATCTGCTGAGTAAACACTTAGCCTTTCTCTTTAGGTTCATGTGGCCCCTCCTGGGCTCTTGTCTTGGTGAAATTAGTATATTAACAACTGAGCATATTAGAGCCTTTCCTCTTTTCTCTTTGCTTGACCTCAGTCTCCTGGCAATAATATTCTGCATGTTTATTCAACAGACAGTAATTTTCACAAGACACTTGGAGATGGAAGAGAAAATGGAAGGCCTAATCAAGGTTCTGTGTTTCACCACTTATTTGAATTTGACTTCATTCATTGTAAAATTATATTTTAGTGTTCATCTTTCTGATTCTTGTATATTCTCACAATTGATTCCTAGCTCAGAAACATTTAAATGGTGAGATCAGTTATTACCCACAAACCTTAACATCTCAAAGTTAGTTTATGAAGCAAAGCTAACTGCTGAATGGGCTTGCAATATCTATAAGAATTTATCTGCATCTGTATAAGTGCCTATCATTTTGGGAGGACCAAAGTAAACAGACTTGATACACTTGCAAGCAGATACCGTGTCTGTAAAAATAATGATGTTATTCATTTATGGAAATCATCTGGAGTAATTTCTGACATATAGTACCTACCAAATAAACGGTATGCAGAGTTATACTGCTTTCTTCATTTTAGGATAAATTATTAAGTCCAAGAACTATCTGCAAGTGGTTTTGATATTTATGTATGCACTAAGACTTTTAGACATATACAGATGAACAACATACTTAAACATGTACATCTTCTTGGGCATTTTTTTATTCCCCTGGACATGACTCCCAGTTCAGCCCTTCTGGAAGATGCTTAGGACATGCATGAATGACTAAAGATACTCTGAACACCGAAAATAATAGATAATCAGTGAGAGATGCTAATGGCTCACATTTATGTGTCAGGGGACACTCATTTGTAGGTGATGCCTGAGAAAGGAAAAAATGATGAAGAGCAAAAGCTACCAAAGACAATAAATGGAATATTGTTAAGAAGTGTTGGAAAATAAATTGGCATGTCTGAACCATGGGGAGAAAAGGTGGGTGACCAGAGAGAGAGTTAGAAGAGAAAACACCCCAAAATTCTTCAGAAGGAAAAGCAGAATTCCCTAAAATCAATCTATTGGAGAGTGAAACTCTGAAAACAGGAGAAAGGAAAGCCAAAAGGAAATTAGATAATAACAGAGGTCCTCTTACATTGGGCAAGTTCACAGAAAAAAAGATGGAGAGTCAACACCTACTTACTTTTTTAAGCTTTTCAATTACTAGAAATATATGGGGAAAGAAGTAGAAAAAAATGATTGTGAGAAGGTGGCCAAAACGTTTCTGACCTGGATAACACTCAACCAAGTTGAGGACTTATAGCAAAATTATAATTAGATGGTAGAGAGTAAACTTAGAGATAATCTCGTTCTGATACTTACATCACAGTTTTAGGAGGCAGAAGTAAAATTCCTGCATAAGAAAGCATGCATTTATGTAGCTAGTTGTTAAGAAATATTTTTTTTAAAAAATTGCATAATTCAATTTGTGTATTGTGAAATAATGAAGTTATTTTTTAAAAAATATAAATCAAAGTTTCAAATTTCTCCATTTACTGCCAATAATTATCTGTGTCAAACCTGGTCATCATAACCTGCTAAGAACTGTTCAGCCTCCCTAGTGACCTTTAAAAAAATGTCAGAACCTTATTTCTCATTTCACAGCTGAGGAGTGGGCATATCAGAGAGAGAAAAGTGATTATTCCCAGGCCACCAGCAGGTGAGTGACAGGGGTGGAATGGGAACCCAGCCTTCTAGACTTAGTCTTCTTCCCAGTACACCACAACACTTCACAAAGTTGTCCCCAGTCCTTTTTCCCCAAAGAGATGGGAAGCAGCTCCTTCTCTGAAATGATTTGAATGTCATCCTCCATAAAGAAAGTCAGCTAAGTAATCCATGGGGTACGTCAGATGACTAAGGAAGAGACAAGTGTAGGCTAAGGCCCAGCATAATGGATGTCATCCCAGTCAGAAAAAAAAAAAAAAAGTCCCGCACATCTCTGGGCCAGGAATTCCTACCCAGAGTTAACAAATCAACTGATACGCCTTCTGCTCTAATTCAGGGGCATTTGAGCAATGCAGAGCAGTGAATTTTCCACATTTAAGTCCAATATCATAAGGCATTTCAATTCCTCAAATCCCTTCTCTCTTTTCAGCCAGCTGTCTCCTTTCTTCATAGTGCTCTTTGTGTGGAGATCTCTCCGGACCAGTCATCTCCTATCATGAAAATAATTCTGTTACCCACTAGAATGGAAAAGAAAATTCACCCATTGAACCACGGAAAATTGCAGTGACAATGTGGAGACCCTAGGGAGGCGCCATATTGATTAAAATGTTCAAGCTAGTAAGAAAGAAGGAAGAAGAGGAGGAGGGGGGGAAACAGGAGAGGGAGGGGTCGAGAATAAGGTAGAAGAGGAGAAGGGGGAAAAGGGCAGACTGTCCCCATGGAGATCTTCCAAAGTGATTTGGTGGGGCACAACACAAGAAAAAGCATTTAGGGAGGAGAGCAACCGGCTGGAAACACCAAGCATCCCTTCACTTGCTCTTTGTGGATGGAATGCTCCACTATCTCCCCCTTGTGGGGATCAGCACTACGAGGTGCAGCCAAGAATCAGCAGAGCACAACCCAACTGCATAGTGGACTACAGGCAGCTGGACACCACTTGAACACACAGGTACAGTCATAGCCTGAAAAGTATTTGTGGGAAGCACCGAATCTTTCCAAGTGACTTCGTAAATGATGGATCCCTTGCAAGCATCAGTTTGAATTCACAGTCCTTTAAAAAGGACTCATAATGGCTCACATTGCCCTTATGCTTGACAAAGAACATCATCCCATCTTCTCCCAGCTGCCTCTAAGAAAGAGGTCATTGTCATTGTTTCACATATAAGGAAACTGAGGCTCAATGAGATTTATGCAGGAGATACTAAACTTTAGTGCCTCTCAGTCTTCATAAAGCACTCTCTAAAGTCTTGAGGGAAAGAGATCTAACTCTTTTTGCTCCCTTCTCCTACTATTCTGGGTGGCAATAACATTAACTCCCCCACTCTCAGGCCAATGTCTGGAGCAGTAGATGTAACATTTCTCTTATGATTTCTTGGAGACACCCAAACTCAATCAGAACATTCTCACTCAGTTGGGATTCACACAGCAAACAAATTTTGAGTTCCAACTAAGAACAGGGGAATTCTATGATTTGAAAATATCCCAGGTCTAATGGGTCCAGACTTGCATTATTCTCCCCACTGCACACTTGAAAAACCAAAGCTCAAAATAAGCTGTCTCAGTCACAGTGCAGATCAGTTGGTCTAGATCTAAGACTGTACCCAATATGTCACTTGAGACCAATCTTCTGTGCATACAGGCAAGAGATAGGGTAGCATGAACTGGGGAATTACCCTTGACCCCCTTAAGTCTCTCATCCAGAAGAGGGTGCCACGACTGGGATTCCTCCAGATTTATCTTTTTTTTTTTAATTGGTGCATGATAATTATACATAATAATGGGATTTGTTATTTCATACTTGTACATGTATATGACATACTTTGTAAGTTTTATTCTGGCCCATGAACAGTGTAAAGGGATCTTGGAGACCTCTAGATGTAGAACTTCAGGCAGTACTGTACTCAGGGCTTTAGCATCCCACAAGTGACGTGAGGGGCCTGAATGAACTGGCTTCCTCCTGCTGCCTAATGTGCTGGCCCGGGAGCAAGGTGGCCTCGCGGGGCTGCTCCTCTGTTGTGCTGGTTGCTGTTGAGGGTGTTGGCTGAGTTCATCTGTTTACCAAGGCAGATAGATGCAGCCTTCCCCCTGCGATTACTTCATCACAGGCACTGACAGACCCTTCGGGCAGGGCTCTTGGCACAGACCCACTGGGGAGCATCTCCACTCATTGCCCATCCTCATCAAATTCAGATTTATGGAGTGTGAGGCTAGAAGAGGCCCCAGGAAGGTCGTGGAACACATGCTCTCAGGCCCCTGGGAGCTTATGTTCTGACTCACGGGCCATTTCCCAAGACACTGCCAAGCAGGTCAGCGCCAGAGTTCTCACCCCTTGGTCAGTGGGGAGTTGAAGGGTGGGGCCACAGACTTGTCATTTTAACCAGGTCACCCAGCAATGTCACACCAGGGGCCGTACCAACTTCTGTGTGAAGTTCTTATTTTATCTATATTTTTAGACTTCCAATTATGCTATGGGTGTAGTGAGGACCCATATATGGAGAGAATATAGAATCTAAACAAATGACTTCTTTGTCATCTGGTAATGACAATACCAATGGTTTCCAAACCTTCCTTTGCGCTGACCATTATTGCACAAGTTTATGTACTTTCACTTATTTACTCCTCTCCATCACCCCATGGGGTGGGAGAAGATTCAATTCATTGTATATACCAGAGAGCTGTGTTTTAGAGAGTGCAAGCTCCAGGCCTGGGATTTGGCTGGGAAGCCCAGACACCTCGCTCTTGCCCCCTATGTCCCAGCTCAGTTGTGAAAACAAGTGATCCCATGGAAATAATGGCAAACATAAAAGAGTTCATCAATAGGCATTAGGATTGAGTGGTGCAGAATACAAATGCGTAGTAGTTGAGGTCAAGGAGAAAGTACTCTAGGATGGAGCATCTGGGGAAGGTTTCCCCAAGGAGCAGGATACGAAGCTGGTCTTTGCAGAACCACCAGAATTTATCCAGATGAGGGGGATGCAGGCTAGGAGTGGGGTGGGATAAGGGTGGGATGGGGGTAAATATGAAGCGGGGTGAGATAGGAACCATGTGACGAGTGGAAAAGAAGTGGGGCATCTTTCATTCTCACCCCTCCTTTCCACTGCCTTTGGGGCTTGATTTCAAGGGACTTCTGAGTCGCAGTGGTCAGCCCACGGTGGAGATGGCCACCAGATGCTTGCTTTCTGTTGGACCAGTTGCAGGCAAGGAAAGTTGAAAAAGAGAGAGAGAGAACAAGACAGAGAGAGAGACCAGAGCTCAAATCTGTACATAAGCAGAACAAGAAATAAGTCCTATGTATTTTGGTAGAAAACTTCTCTCTCTGGTTTGTCCTAAGGTTTACAAGGATTTTGCTGGTGAGTTGCATGGATTGGAGATCTGAACTTTTCTTGGTACCTAGACCACCAGCCTGGGGTCTGGGTTACCTGCATCTCCCACCTGGATTAATGGGGCAATCTGTTCATGGTCTCTGTTGCCAACTTTGTGTCTCTATGATCAGCTCAGCTACAATGTACCAGCCAGGGCAATCCATTTGAAATGTAAGTCAAATTGGGCTATTCCTCTTCCCAAAGTCCTCCACAGGGTCCCCATTTTACATCAAGTCTTCAACTCGGCAATCTCCATCTGAAATGTCAAATTTCCCACAACTCCTGCCTCCAGACCTCAGTCTCTATGACTGACACTCTCTCTCTCTCTCTCTCTCTCTCTCTCTCTCTCTCTCTCTCTCTCTCTCTCTCGTACCAAAATTGAACTCAGGAGCACTCAATCACTGAGCCACATCCCCAGCCCTATTTTGTATTTTATTTAGAGACAGGGTCTCACTGAGCTGCTTAGCGCCTCGCTATGTCTGAGGCTGACTTTGAACTCATGTTCCTCCTGCCTCAGCCTCCAGAGCAGCTGGGATTACAGGTGTGCCCCACTCACCCTGCTCTGTGACTGTCTCTTAAATCCCTCTCTGCTCCAATCCTGAAGTCTCTTTGTTACTCTTCAAGCAAGTCAGGCAGACGTCCACAATAAATTATTTTCCCTGTGTTTTTTACTGCCTGCAACATTTTTCCTCCAAATGTCATTCTTTTTCAAATTTCTTAAAGCCACCTGTCCTCAGCCTCATATTGAGAACTGTCTGTACCATCCCATAATACCTGATGCTGCCCTGTTTCTCCCAATTCCTATCCCATTCGTCACTGTCCACCTATGAAAACATTTACATAGGATATTGACAGTTCACTGTCCAGCTTCTCCCACTAGAATATCAGGTCCAAAACATGGGATTTTTGTTGGTTTCTAGAAGAGTACTCCCAATAGAAATATAATGAAAGTCCCATATATAAAGTTTTCTAGAAGTTTCAAAAAATAGCAAAAGTCAAAACTTTAAAGTGATGTCATTAGATACTTACTGTATGCCTTCATATAGCATGAGTCTCTAAAATAGTATCATTTCTATGTGTGGCACTGGCTGTTTTTCAAGGGTCTGAACCATATGTGGCTGATGGCTCTAGAAATGGATGTGTCAGGTCTGCAACAATCTTGACACTTAGTAACATCTGATTATGTCAGTTCAATTTGTTGATATTCAATCTGTTGAAAAAGGAACAAATGAGTTCCTGTCTGAGGTACCTCTCCTATAAAAATCGATGAATTATTCATCCCTTCTTTTTGCCCTAACTCTCAGTAAATGGATGGAGTTGAAGAATATCGTGCTAAGTGAAATTAGCTAATCCCAAAAAACCAAAGGCTGAATGTTCTCCCTGATAAGTGAATACGCTGATCCATAATGGGGGGTGGGGAACGTGGGAAAATGGAGGAACTTTGATGGGTCAAAGGGGAGGGATGGGGAAGGAGCAGGAAAGATGGTGGAAAGAGATGGACATCATTACCCTAGGTTTATGTATGACTGCACACAGGGTGCAACACTACATCATGTACAACCAGAGACATGAAGAGTTGTGCTGCCATTGTGTACAATGAATCAAAATGTCTTCTGCTGTCACATAGACCTAATTTAAATTAATTAATTAAATAATATAAAGAAAAATAAAACCCTACAATGCAAAAAAAAGAAAAGAAATGAAGAAAAGACAGACTCAGCTATTTCTCTCCTGCAGATCTCTCTCATCCCCTGTCTTTATTGCACTTAGTAAGTCTCTCCATGAGGTTTCCCTCCAAAATTCCAAACACAAGTTAATTCTCCATTCTCTAAATTTCACAACAACTTGCAATTCTTATCTTGGTGCCTGAAGCCCACTGGGGGATAGCATGAATTGAATGGACCATCATTAAGGATAAAAATGCATCCACACATACAGGTTTTGTACATAATTCCTGGTGTTTCATGGAGCACTAGTAAAGAACCCACATGACAGATTGATGTAGCCAGTAGGGTTTCAGAATTGATTCTGTAAAAAATGACTATCAAAGCCCAAATTATTCTGTCTTTCTAAACTCCACAGTGTAGATAACTGCAAATGGGAGGAGCTCTAAGTAACCTCACCCAATCCGTCTTTCCTATTTCCACTCCAGCTTTCTAAGGGATTATATGTGAAATCCTATGAATTTTCTTCATTTCTAATTCTTCTCATTCTTTCAATTTAGTTGTTGATCCATTCTCCAACTTACAAGTCCCCATTACTATCTTTAATCTTATGAGCCAATGTGAATAAGCATATGGTAAGGAGTATGTCTTCTCTTCATAATAAATGCTTTTTCAAAATATATATGAAATGGGGCAGTTACCTGCTTATAGAGTCACTTTATCCCAAAGTGAAATTGCTATGTTCAGCACTAGTCTTCCTGAAAAAATGTATAAACCAGATTTGCATATAATATGTGTAGTGCCTGAGATCTGCTGCAACTTATGATGGGTAGCTGGATGTACACAGAAAATAATTTAAAATGGGTACTAAGGAAAGATTCTTGTGTACAAATAAACAGTATACTGGAAAAAGCAATAATATTCACTATTTCCAAAAGGTTTAAACAACGGATATGTCAAGAGATGACTGCATAAGAAAATGTGTTTTGCACATACCATTATTGTGCATAGTATTTATCCATAAACAGAGTGAAATGCTGGTACAAGCTATAATGTGAATGAACTTTGAAAACTTTATGCTTAGTGAAGGAAGTTATATGCAAAACATCACGTGTCATATTCTGTTTAAATGATATAACCAGAATAAGAAGGCTTGTAGAGACAGAAAACATATTGGGGTTTGCCAGAGACTGGTGGAGAGAGGGAAAGAATGAAGATTTCTTCATGGGACCGGGTTGTCTTTGGGGTGATGAAAATATATTGAAATTCAATGCAGGTGGAATATACTAAATAGCATTGAACTATTCACTTCAAAATGATTGATTTCATATTGTGTGTATTTCACCTTGATTCAGCTTTTTTTTTATTTTTTAAGTAGAAAAGAAGGGCAGTTCAAACCCTTCATCTTCTACTTCACTCAGGGTTAAAGACATGGCCCTTCCAATGCTCTACACAGTCTGCTCTCAAGCCCCATTTTTCATTTCATAGGAGCCTCCTTGCTGTGCCCAGTGAACTTAAGTCCAGCTCTCCCCATTCCCCAGGACCTTGCTGTTCCCACTTCTAAATGCTTTTCCCTGACTTCATGGTTCATAGAGCCAACACAATGTACCTTATGTATTCCATTCAGTTTCCACTGCACAGGAACAGCATATGTAAGGTCCCTGAGGACAGGGGTCCCTGTTGTCTGTCCTGCCATCCTTCCAATGCCTGAGCCAGTGCTGGGCACACTTAGGCACCATGGGCCTCCCACAGAATCTACTGACCTCTTGGAGCTTTGTGTTCTGTGAATCAGATGCATCATGGAGACTGATCCAAAGCTGAGTTGTGTGGGAAGGAAGGCAAAGTGTTACTTGTGTGGCTCAAGTTTGGACTGAGTGGTTCTAGAACCCACAGCAGGGGCAGCACTTCCGTCTCTGGGCTCAGTGGCCTTGTAATGTAAAGAGCTTGGAGAATCATTCCTGGAAGGAAGCTCAGAATGGAGTTTATTTCCTTAGTTTTCCCCATGATTCCACTGGCCGTGTAAGTCCCTGAATGAATCACTCAATGCTTAATTGACTAAGAATGGATTCTGTTATCTCCAAATGAGAGCCTTGACCAACACAGTATGATTCAGATAGAAGAAAATCATGAAGTTGTTCTGTGTTCAATGAATAAACTGTTCTGTTTCTCCATATGACAAATAACTCATAGCTCATGACTACTTTCTTCTCAAAAAGAGAGAAAAAAATCATTTGACACAGAGAATTTTGGCTCCCATCACCCTAACACCTGTAGGTTTTAAATTCATTACTTTAAAATAAATCTGGTAACTCGTTAAAGCTTTTACCCCCAAATCAGCAATTTTCTTGTTTCTGCTGGGTAATAGAATAGGTACCTACGGAGAGTGCTATTTAGTTGGTGCAAAATATTCTTTTTCTACATTTCTAGATCATTCAAGCATAGTTGTCCAATCTACAACTACCAAATCCTGAAGACGATGATAAAAATGTATTCTTCATATTTTTGTTGATCAGGTAGCTGATTGGCAGGTGGCTGATGTAGGGAGAGAGATTGTTCTGGTGAGCACCATATGCTGCACAGCTGACTGAGCTTGAGTCTTACTTAGGTCTGCTCCAGGTGAGGGCTACTATTTCCTGGGGGAACATCTTTTCATGTGATGGCAGAGGAGCCAGTAGAAGCAAACAAACTCTCCACAGGCCTAGGTTCAGAACTGGCCACTGTCCCTCCACCACCTTCCACAGGCCAAATCAAGTGCCATAGCAGAGTTGAAGGTTGAGAGGTGGAAAAAACACTTCAACTGCTTTGGGAAGGCTTGCACACTTTCATGGCAAAGAGCAAGGGTTCAGGGATGAGTGAAAACCTGGGCCAGTGAAATCCTCCAACTTCCTTATGAGGAAATCCACAGCCATCAGAAGTCTGACTCTAATCTTAACATTGATTGTATTATTATTATTAAGTTTTAATAATTAGGAGGATGTATTTTATGGATTCTGTTTTTGAAATTAACCATCAAGATCCACCAAATCATGTCCAAGTGTGATTTTTTTATCAACCATTTTATGTGTCCATTATAAGTAGACAGATTCCTACACGACAGCAGGGACTACCGTTCCCTTTTCTTTAATGAATGAATACCTTTATCAACATGTAGGTCAAGTCAAATTCTGAGTCTTCCCCTTTCAGGAAGGTACAGAAAATGACCATAAATTTATAAAATGTGACATTTTAATCAAGCCCCAAGCTGTTGGCTAATTGCATTCAGTGCACTTAAAAGAAAATACAGGAGATGTCAGGTTGGAGTAGAGATGAGCCCCAAATTGTCCTTAGTACTTCGCTGATCATTATGAATACCATGGTATCAAATCACCCAGAAAAGAGAGAGCAGTAAATCCTTTTAAAAGTCACATTTCCAATTTTCTTTTCAATTTCATTTTGGAGTAAATCTGGACACAGTTTTATTCAAAAGCTGACATTTTCTTTCAGTGTATCTTTTCTGTACAAAATATGTATAATGGATCTACTCGGAGCACCGGAGACCATTAAGCTACGGAAGCATGAAATCAACTAGAAATTATTATTTTAATTCTATTCACTTGTGCATAACAGGAGGAACACTATGCCAAATAAACCTTCATCAGGACTCTACCTAGTATTCTACATACTATTAGAGCTTGAAGTTTAGAATACAGATGTGAGGGGATGCAGCCAGACAGACAGAATCAAAATCAAGAGATTAGTTTCCTATCCCAGGAGAATTATCAGTAACTGAACTAAGAACAGAGGCAAAGCATATGCCACCCTTCCTAGTCTCTTGGCTTTTCTCACTGATGATATAACTGAACTAATCTGCCCTGGTTTTCCAAGGATATGGTATGTGAAAAACCAGAGGTGCTCCTTTTTTATCAAAAGATGCACCCCCCCTTCTATGCAACCCTAGCGATATTTACTACGCCAAAACATCACAAAAGTAACTGGCCTACGCTAGTATCCGTTATTCTGGCTCACAGAAGTGATAACTGAGCTTTTGATATCATTCTGCCTCCCATTCTTTCCCACACGTCTCTCTTTCCACTGAGCAATTTGCTGATGTAAGTAATGTTTTATAAAGCAAGAAGATGGCAAAGAATAGCAAAGTCATTATGTATCTCATTATTTCTGTGCCTCCTGGAAAAAGGAGGGTTGTGTCGGTGCGGGCAGCAAGGAGAATTGATAATGAAGGAAAATCACCGGGCCGCTTAGTACAAAGCACCTGTTAAAAGCGGGACGTGTTTATTTTCCTGAGACTAGTTTTACTTTTGAAAATCAAAAAACTGCACAGGACTATGAGGGGATTCAGAAGATATCATATCTGTTATGGTTAAAATAGGAGGTGCCCCCCCAGAAGTTCATGTGTGAGACAATGCAAGAAATTTCAGAAGTGGAAATGGTTAGATTATTAGATTAATCAGTGGCATGGACTAATCCACTGATGTGGATTAATTGGGTGGTAACTGTAGGCAGGTAGGCTCTGGCTGGAGTGTGTATGTAGTCCATTGAAGGCATGCCTTTGGCGTTTATGTTTGGGGCTTCCTGGCACCACATCCTGGTTGCTTTCCTCTGTCACAGCCTTCCAGCATGATGCGCTGCCTCACCTGGGACCCAGCACTATAAGTTGGCCATTTTTAGACTGAACCTCTGAAATCAGGAGCCAAAATAAGCTTTTCCTTCTCTGAGGTTTTCTTGTTGGCTGTTTTGGTCACAGCAATGAAAACCTAACTAAAACAATGTCCATTCTTTTGGTCAAAGGCAAGACCATACAGGAACAAGAAAGAGAGTGGCAGAAATGTGAGGTGCAAGCCAGCAATTTTTCCTTCTACAATCTGGAAAATCCCATGCTTAAAGAAAAGGTGGTGCTTGGTGTCACTTACTGAAGGTTTCAAAAAAAATCTGTATTTCTATATTTCCCCTTCTTTATCAGAAATCTTGTCAGGAAGAGGATGGTTTAAGATTATAGGGGATCACATAGTTATTATTTAATGTTTCAATTTTTTTGCAGAGGTAGAGGGTCAGCTTAACTCCCCTTTTGTAGAGTTATTAGATACAAAGGAAGAGAGAAAAAAAAGGAAGGAAGAAGGAAAGCTTTTTAAAAAAATATTTCAATAAATAACTTAAAAAGAGAAATTAATTTTCTTTCTTTCACTTAGTTGTAGTTATAAGGACAGGCACTCTATGATCTAAAACACAAAACTAACCTGAGAATATGTGCATTTCCCAGTTCAAAAATGCTTATGCAAATTTTCCCACCTTGCTAAGACTTTTTCTGAATAATTTTGTTTAGAGAAATAAGAGGTTGTAATGGTGTGGTTTTTAGGTCCTCGAGAAAGAATGTTCAGTGAGCCTCTGCCTAATTTTTCATCATTTCGAGTATCAATTCTCAGCAGATGCAGTAAATTAAAATTAGAAACCTATGAATTTTGCAAATAACAACAAAGTGATGTGCCATCACTCTGCTAACAAGAGCATGCTCTACTGAGCTACCATCTGAACAGAAGGGAATCCGGTGGAATGTTTCACTGAATCACAATGGTGTCCCCAAAGAATAAACTTTTCCAAAGTTTTAACACCTGAGACCATGAAAATCAATCTACTGAACTATAAATTTGAAGAATTAGGACACATAGTTACAGCTTATTATTATAATCCTTATAGAAAAATAAGTGTTTATGTTCATACTGTTGAATTTGCTGATGAAACACATTTCTTTGTTTTTCCTAGAATGTATGTAAATGTGTAGGTTGTTTGTTTTAAGAGAAAATATGTCAAGCCAGAATTTGCAATTCCTCTCAGTAGTAGATTTCTGTCTCATTGTTAAAGGAAAATTGTGCTTTTATTTTGCCCAAGCACTAAAATCTATTCACAATGCCATTTATTATGTACTACGTGATAATCGTGGTTAAGATACTCAAATGCCTGATCTAAGATGGAAATTGCATTCAGACATACAAGAGAGAGTTATTATTATCTTTTTATCATTTACCAAGCAAAGAAAACCCAGTCAATAAGATCCTCAGATACCTGGAAACCCAATGGGCTCAATATCAGGGTAGTTTTCTATTTCCATTTGCAAGTACATGGTGGGAATGATGGCCACTCCTTGTGTAAAGACTGCATCCTCAACTTCATCAGTTATTAAAAAGCTAGGGAGAGAATCAGAGCCATGGTGCAAGGGCCCGGGATTTTTGGGAAGAGACCTTTCATGCTATAGTCTTAGGATAAAAGCTGAATTATAAATGAACCTGGGAGGCTTTGCAAGGCACTCACTGTCCCTTGCTGTGCATTCTGCCTGTGCAAAGGAAAATCTCCTTTGAGGAGATTAGCAGAGGTGGTTTGTGTGTGATCACAGAGGCTGAGGGGATGTGTGTGACTCTTGCCTAAGCTTAAAGTGGATTAGCAGGACTTAAAAGATGGAAAATTGTTTTGTGCAAAGCTCACCACGCTTTTGGAAACATAAATGAAATCACAGTCCTATGAACGTAAATCTGATTTCTCTCAGTTCAATGGGGTGAAAATCCTCTTCTGAAAGTTTAAACAACAACAACAAAAAAGGACGTGGCGTGCCAATATTCATGTCAGCTAATGATTGTTGCACATTTGAAAAGAATTTCTTACTTTCCCTCCTCGCTTAGGTAGGCATTGGATTCATCAGTAAGGATGTCATTTCACATGTTTGAAGAGACAATGTGGTGAATAGGACATTGGACAAGAAATAAAAATAATCAGATTTTTTTTCCAATTCAGCCAGTCTCTCTGGGTTAACTTGAACAAAACCTTTAACCTTTTTTGTGTTTGGTATTTTTATCTATAAAATGAGAGAATATGCCCCCCATGGCCCTTAAAATTCAGCAGGATGTATCCAATTATGTTGTGCATTTGAGACAGCTTTATTAAAATACAGTATTCTGTAAGTTTTAGTTTTTTGCTGATACTCTTATCTTTGGTGGTAACAACTGATAATTTTTGGTAAGATCCCACTAACCTACGCACTAACATATTATTCTCTGAATATGTATTCCATAACAAAACATGACCTCGGTTCATTTTTCACAAATAAAAACAACACAAAAGTTGTGCTGCATGTTTACTGGTGACCCATGGGCTACATTATCTCCTTACAAGAAACTGGGCCTTAAAAAGGCAAGAGTATCCACAGATTGGTGTTCATCTCCCTTTATTTCTACATGAACCATCCATGAGCAACATTTGGTGTTCTCTTTCCTATCAATCTTCAGGAAGAGGAAGACACTTTTTTAGCCAACTATCAAAGTCATTAAAATTATAAATTGGAGTCAATCATCTGTTTTCAGAAAGAAATATTTCAGGGCCCTGATGTTTTGTGAAAAATAAAGGACATCTACTCACCAAATCCTGAGATACTCTCTAGTAAAAGGTTCATCTCAGCTCTTACAATTGGAGGGTCTCAAAAACCAGTATTTGGGCTGGGCGCCGTAGCACACACCTGTAATCCTCCCAGTGACTCTGGGAGGTTGAGGCAGTAGGATCCCGAGTTCAAAGCCAGCCTCAGCAAAGGAGAGGTGCTAAGCAACTCAGTGAGACCCTGTCTCTAAATAAAATACAAAATAGGGCTGGGGAGGTGGCTCAGTGGTTGAGTGCCCCTGAGGTGAGTTCAATCCCTGGTACCCAAAACAAGCAAACAAACAAAAAAACAGTACTTGCTCTGTTCTTCTATGACTTGATCAGCCATGTTTTAACCTAGAAAGAGAATCCTCTGTTAAAAACAAAAAGTTTTTTAAAGATCACAAAGCTGACATACATCACAAAGAAAATTTAACTTATAAAAATAAAAAACAGAAAATTCTAGAAAAAAATTGGAACATCACTCAATCACTGACATCTAATTATACTTGTTGACCTGATAAAGATTTGTACATTAGACATCTATAGTTGCAGACAAATTAAGAATTCATACATTCAAGTAGAGAAATAGTTATCTGGAAATATGGTATAAAATCTAGGCAGGACCATAATACACCCCACATTCAACCTTTACCTTTACTATTTCAATTAATAACTTAATCCCAGTCATTCTGTGTCCTTTTTTATGGGGGGTGGGTGAGGGGACAGAACACATACTTAGGGAAATTACCTGAGGGAACTGAAATCTGACTCCAGAAATCTCAATCCAAGACTTTTCAGACCCACATAGAATATATCATGGTAAAACAAACAAGTTGACCATTTTCAACAACTCTGTTAGCTTTTGCCTGGCTGCAACCAAAAGACCTGACAAGAACAATTTACAAGAGGAAAAGTTTATTTTGACTCATGATTTCAGAGGTTTGGTCCAGAGTCAGCTGATTCCATAGCTCTGAGACCAAGGTAGGCAGAATATCAATGGTGGAAGTGTGTGATGGAGGAAAATGGCTCAGGTATGACAATCAGGAAGGAGAGAGAGAGAGAGAGAGAGAGAGAGAGAGAGAGAGAGAGAGAGAGAGAGAGAGAGAAGACCGTTCATCAATTTCTATTGATGATAAAAATAGAAACCCTAAAAGCATGCCCCCAGTGACCTACATCCTCCAGCCACGCCTTATCGACCAGGAGTTACCAAGAAGTTAATCCACATCAGTGGATTAATTCACTCCTAGGCTTCAGTTCTCATAATCTAGTCATTTCACCACTGAACTTTATTGCATTATCTCACACTTGAGCTTTTGGAGGACACTTTGTATCTAAACTATAAAAGCAACCAAGAGATTGCTTATAATTATCATTAATATTACAAACACAGTTATAATATAGTCAATGCAAAAGCATAGGATCATAGTAAGATGAACAAAAAAAAGAATATCAGGATATAAAAATGGCCCGTGATATTCCAGAAATATGGATCACTATGGGTCAGATCTTTGTTGAAGCAGTTTCAGTCTAATTCTAGATTTATGGCCAATCAAATGATTGGTACACCACTGGAAATCACACATCCTCAATGAGGAAAGCTATAACAGCTTGCAATATAAATCCTTTGTACTGGATATCAGAATGAGGTCCAGTAATATAGGGCTGAGGACACATCTCAGTTTGTAGAATGCTTGTCTTGAATTTACAAGGCCCTGGGTTCAATCCCTAGCATCACACACACACACACACAAAAAAAAAAAAGTCCAGTAATTTACATGACACTTATAACTGGGAACAGCACTTGTGCTGGTGCAAGTCATGCACAAGATGTTGTTCAAACTGATAAGAAAGCAATAATCTTTTTTTTTAACAGACTTGCATATGAGGTGATGGCAGTCTGTCTTTAATGACCACCTGAGTCTGATAATTACTCAGCAGACCTGAAAAATAAATGAAAAGAAACCAGGTAATAGCCACAACTGAAGACAGAATATCTATTCTTAGCTTTTATGTTAGATGAGGCAAATAAATTTACTATTCTGTCTAAGGCTGTATTGTGGAAGATCCAGAATTTCTTTCAAACAAGAAGATTAAATTTGAAAATTTCCTGCTAATGAGAATTTTTAAAAATGCAATGGATGCATGCAATAACTTATTTTTGCAAATGTCATATGATAAGCAGATTCATCAGATGAGCAAATCTAAATAAATCTAAGATGATTGAAGGACCAACAATGCCACACAGTAGGAAGAGCTTTGCATACAATGTATCAAAATGACAACAAGGCAAAGAATATGTAAAGTACTTTTTGAAAGAAAAAATAAACAGTTGATGGCAGGAAGAAATAGATTAACAATGATTATGTTGCTACTTCCTACACTGTAGGGTTAGACCCCTCTGCATCTCTTTAGTTTAAAAGAATACAACTAAAAGGGGGAAATACAAGGAGTAAATAATAGCTGCCAGAATATTAAAACCACAAATCAAAATGATTTGTGCCAATTTAATATGATGCTAAAAAATTCAAATATAATCAACCTTTAGGCTAGCTCCAGATGGAGAGAATGGAAGTGTTGACACTGAAAGATCGGGTCTGCTTTGTTCCCAAGTGCCTTGCTCAGTAGTTACAGGATCTCAGAACACTATCCTGGAGGTCAGAGGCTGTTGGCCAGGAAATTTGGTGTAAGGCTGATGGATATCAGTGATATTCCATGCCACTGTGATCAAGGATACTGCAGCCTGAACCAGAGTCAGGGTAGGAATAGTTCACAAAGATGAATATGCTCCCAAATTGGAACTTCCAAAATAGCCTCACCCCAAATAGGACTCCTACTGGTACATCCATCCATAGCATGCATTTTGAACTCCATTCATCTTACAGGTATTATCACTTGATAGCCCATTGATATTTGTGGAAAAACTTCAAAAACCCAACATCTTGACAACTGTGTAGCAGAAGGGGAAGCAGCAATACTTTGCTCCAATCACTCTGTTAAAATCACTGTTTACCAAGAGCTCAAAGCAGCAATCGAAAGTCACGTTCATTAACCACAAATAAATTAATTCAATTAGTTGGAAATAAAGAATTTTATTATAAGCAAATAACCACAGGTCACGAATATCAGAAAAAAATTATATCCATACTTTTGGGGGTAATCATTCCTTAAACAATACAGTATAACAGCTATTTACATATAGAGAGTTGTATTGTTTATGATAAGTAATCCAGAGATTATTTAATGTAAACAGGAGGTTTATGCAGTTTGTATACAAACACTGTGCCATTTTCTACAAGGTATTTAGGCATCTGTGGATTGAGGTATCTAAGTGAGGTGGGAGGTTCTGGAACCAATTGTCTGCAGAAGATAGCAAGGGATGATTGTGCATATATTTAATTTGCATCATATATTCTTGTACAAATATTGAATTATAAGCAAAAGAGTTACCTTTTTGAATGATATTTAAGAGTAAGATTAGGAACATCATGTGAATTTCAGTATATTGTCACTGAAACTAATGCATCACTCTCAAGAGCGGATAGTCAAAAAGTAGACCAAGACAAGGTTGTTTGTTATTATGTAGGCATTGCCTTAGTAGCTGTTTGCAGGTTTAACAAGTAGGTGTTACCTTTTTTTTCCCAGGAATCTGTGCTTCCTGAATGAAGAATGTTCTCCTTCATTCATTAAGCATTTATTGAGAGCTTACTGTGTGTCTGGTACTCATCTAGAGACTGGTAATACAACTGTAGATACAATATGAAATACACAGAGATAATAACAATTAAGCACACAGATAGAAACTGTGCTAAGTACTATGAAAGTGCACTGGGTTGAATAGTGTCCCCCTAAAATTCAGGCCCACAGAACCTGAGACTTAACCCTGTTTGAAATTAGTTGCACCTTATCAGGGTACTCTTAATCCAATCATTCTGGATTATGGTGGGTTCCAAGTGTATTATGACTCTTGACACTACAAGAAGGGAGAAATCTGGACACAGAGACAAACATGGGAAAGAATGCCACGTAAAAACAGGCTGAGATCTGAGCATACTGACCAATAATCCCAAGGATAGGCTGTAGATCTAGGAGACAATCAGTCTCTGCTGCCTAAGCCACCTCCTTTATGGAAGAGTACCTCATTCCAGCAGCCAGTCCATAACCCCAAACACAGGAAATCTTAACAGAAGACTATTTAATTGGAGCTTTAGGACAGAGGGCTCAAAGGAGGTTCATGCAGGATGACTTTCAGGGCAGATCTGTGAGGCAGCAAAGGGGAAAAGAATTCTACCTCTAGGGAATAGCACCAACAAAGACCCAGGCAGGAAGGAGATTTAAAAACATAAGGGAGGACAGTGGGGGGTACAGCTCATGGCCAGAAGCTGCAGTAGAAGCTGCTCCATTCAGGTGTTAAAAAGAAACACATGGTGTTGTGTGTGTATACAAATGTGGCATAATGATTCCTACTATTATGTATAATTACAATGCAGCAATAAAAATAAATAAATAAAATGGGAAGTTTAAAAGTAATTATGTTAGGCAGCTCTAACTATTACTTGGTTTATTACCCTCAATTTGCTTGTTTTTACTTTCAGAGAAATGTCATTATATTTTTTTCTGATTTATTTAACATCCAATAAAAGATACTTTAAAAAATAAATGACAAGAGACAAAAATCAAGAAGAGATTATAGTTTCCCTTCTTACTGTAAGTTCTCATGATGAGGTAAGTCATTGACAAGAATTGTTCTTTAATGTTGAGAGTAGACACTGGTATTAAGAAGCATGGTGGTTATTTGCGGACAAAATATGTACAGCAATAAAAATGGAAGGCAGGACACACTGCCCCTTTGTTTTATCTGTGTCCCCAAAGACAGATGAGTTACTAGTCACATTATCCTCAGGGATTACAATATTTCTTGCAATTCCCCTTCAATGTGTTCTCATTATTTATTTTGTTCACCCAATTCATGGTTATTGGCATTTATTTATCATCCAGCAGACATCATAAATTCTGGGGTAAGGGAGTTGCAGGAGGCTAAACATTATTTTACTGAAGTGGTTTGTGAAAACAGGAATTTGAGTAGCATTATTCCTGGTATGCCACCATGTTGGTAATATAATAAAATTAAAATTAAATCATTGTGTTCATAAAGTTTTCATCTTCTAGATTTACAAATGTAGAAAGGAAAATATTGAAATAATTTTTCAGAAGGATATACATTCTCTGAAAACATACACACACACACAAACACAAGGAAACATAAATGATTTTTTCTATGACAATAAGAAACCCAGTCAATGGAGCTGAACTCGCTTCACTGCTTGGGTACATGGTTCCCCACTTAGAGAGAATATCAGGGCTTAAAGATGAGGTGAATGTCTTAGAACATTCAGATAGTAATGAAGAGAAAATTAAGAAAGATGTATCAACAGAATGTAGAGAAGCTCTGGGACAATATCCACAAAAAAATTTAATACACACAGGTCTTGAGGAGAGAGAGTGAAGATACAGGTTAATGACAAAGAAAATTTATTCAGTGACAT
This sequence comes from Ictidomys tridecemlineatus, assembly GCF_052094955.1. NCBI lineage: Eukaryota > Metazoa > Chordata > Mammalia > Rodentia > Sciuridae > Ictidomys > Ictidomys tridecemlineatus. Next base: position 153,670 of record NW_027526125.1, read on the forward strand.
AATAGCAGAAAATTTCCCTAATTTTGAGAATGAGTTGGGAATGCAGGTACTGGAGGCACTTAGAACTCCAAAAAGATCTGAGCATAAAATACCTTTTCCTGGACTTATTATAGTTATAATGCAAAAAATTAAAATTAAAAACTGAAAAATCAGATATAGAAAGAATTCTGAAATCTGCACGTGTCAAACCATTAAGGAGGGCAAACTTACATAGAAGAAGGTGATAGAAAGAGAGAAAGCATGCATTGGAAATAATATATTTCATTGGGAGAGTAATAAGCCAATTAGAATTAAATCTCATTGGGAGAGTAAATAAACCAATTAGAATTAGGAATTAATCAAATATTAGAAATAAAACAAAATAATACATAACTCATAAACACTGTATATAAATGGTTTTAATTCTCTAATTGAAAGACACAGATTGTTGGATAGGGTTTTTTTCTTTTTTTTTTTTAATCTTGAATTTGACTTTTATTTTAAAATACATTTAGCATAGAACTGTCATAAGACAGAAAATAATAAAACACAAAAAATGGAATATTTTCAAATACTTTTGACCTAGATATAAAAATTAATAGTATAGCATAGACCCCAAAATTCATTCAATAATCACACGTTTTTGAAAGAAAAGCTCTTTTCACATTTTCCAATGTACCGATAGGTTCCAAAGTGCCTTGGTTTCTTTTTAATAGGTAAAGAGTCCAAATTTAGTTGCTTTATTTAAAATTATCAGATTCAGTTTCGGAAAAAATTACCATGTCCCTAAATTCTCAATCAGAATTATAAAAATATGAGCTCAAATAGTTATGCTATGCAAAATAGATACATCTGAATTGATATTTCAGGATAATCATAGATATTGCACTAAAATCAGTAATCCCATACCTGATGTTCATTTATATGGAAAGTTAATTATCTTCTTTATGAATATCTTACTACAAATAAAATTATGTTAATCTAATTACAATCACACTTGAAAATATAAAGGCACAGACAAAAATAATAGTTGCATACTATACCCAAATTTTCCACTGTGAAAACAATAAAAAGTTTGAAAAATAATAGGATCTAAATGATTGATACTTATTATTTTTAGATTTTATAATTTATCTTAAGTAGCTAATAAGTGAGTATTAAAAGTTAACAGTGAGCAATCCAATCCTTTCCAAATTTAGAAAAATGTTTTTACATATGAAGCATTTGCACCGTCCCACCTAAAATTTCAACTACATTTTCAACTACATTTCCATTCATTGGAAATATCTACCTGCAGTATAAACAATCAAGACAATGTGCAAAAAAAATATATCTTGTTCCTATAACTTACAATACACAGAAAAATACCTACAAAAATGGAAATATTTATCCTTTTAGCTTTCCAATAAATTAGTGAGAAATTTTAGCCCATTCCACATTTCTTTCTAAATAAAGGTCTAAAGGATTAAGGGTGGTTTAGTTCAATCCCTGTTAGTTTGACATATATTTTTAAAATATTTGCCTGATTATATGTAATTAAGATAGAATTAGTTTTTTATATCACAGTATACATGTCATTTCTTAATTCAGCAACAGAAAGGCACAATTAGCAAGCAATAAAATTCAGTACCTGAATTATTAAACTGATGTACAAAACAGTTGCAAAAAAAGTACATTCAACACAGTGTACAGAACTTTAAAAAAAAAAGAATCTAAAAACTAATTTTTCTGAAAATTTGGTCCATTAAAAATGTCTCCCATGTTCAACATCATGGGTAACATGAAAGGTGATGGCAGTGTAAAAAGAGGCAGTAAATTAATATGTGGTAGCATATGAATTCTGGTCTATTAATTAAGCAATTCAATTAGGAAATAGCTCCCATAGTAAATAAATGTTAAATATATTTGTTAATAACATACCTGTATTAATTCCAAATACACAGGCACAACTGTTTGCATATTATTATTGATTTAATAATACACCCCACAGGTTAAAAAAAACCTTAGGTATATTATTTTATATATAACATATATTAGATATATAATTGTATATTATGTACCTTAATATATATTATATATAACTTGAATCCATAATAGCACAAAACTCTCCAAACATTACATGAACATTCTAAATAGATACTTAATCATTTTCTCAGTATAGAAATAGTTCAGCTCACCTAAAACAATATCTGGATGTGCAATGATAAAAAGCACTGACTCTTAAGAATTTACTTAAATAATTATTTAAGTTAAATTCTTGCAAAAGCCTAACTCTGATCTTTTACTTAGAGTATATTTTTAGGTATCAGTAACTGATAACTTCCTTTCTTATCACAAACAGTATTTCCCCATCAAGAGATACCAATAAAGAAAAATATGTAGGGAACCAAAAATGTGATAGAGAAACCAACCATTCCATAGGTAATATATCGATAAGGAAGTTCAACTTCCATGTGCTGTCTTGCTTTTCGAATATCATCACATGGTATGTTGAAGATTTTACAGGCTAAAGGAATGGTGATCTTTTTCATTATATCTCTGACTATTAGTACAAATATCATTCCTATGAGGATCCGCAATATGGCTTTTCCAAACAGAGTCACAGTAATAGGAGGCCTAGTGAAAGGTAGTATCTCTAAAGAGGGATCTAATAGTAGACCCACGCTATAAGCAACATGGGATCCACATGCAATTCCAGCACCACTTCCTAGAATCTCAGCTGTGTCTCCACGGGATGTGCTCCAGGTATCAAGAGTGAAAGAAAAGATCCCTAAAGATAAATGAAGACCGATGATGATTAGTGGAGCATATTTGTGAGTTTGGTTGAAGTTGTCAATCAGGTCCACAAATGGATAGAAGACAGCTAAGATTAAAATGGTATATAGGAATCCAGCAATAATGTCCAGAATGGAGTGCATTCCCATGTAAATTCTACTTAGGCAAACTAGAGAACACCAGCAGGGTATAAGAATCAGTCCATATATAGGAGGATACTGCCAGCGGCCATAGGTGAGGAGGACCATAGCAATGGGGATGGCGGTGCCAGACATGGCGTGGGTGGAGGGCATGCTGTACTCGGAGTTGTAGAAGACCTCCAACTTGACTACGGGCGGCGAGGAGGGTCGCGGCCAGCGGATGATGTCTTTGGTGCACTGGCCCAGGTACATGACCAGCACCCAGATGATCACCAGCCTGCGACCCACCAGGGGGTCCAGGTTCCAGATCCAGAAAGGGAAGAACATGATGTAAAAGAGTTCGTTGCCCAACTCCGTGCCGAAGCAGAACAGGTAGTAGAGCGGCCAGTTGCTCAAGCGGGCCAGCTCGCCCTCCTCGCCCGTCAGCGAGTTGCGTCGCAAGGAGCCCGCGCGCTGCGACGAGGTCGGGCCCAGCTCGGCCGCCAGCCCGTTCCGCACGCCGTTGGGGGCGCCGCTGCCGTCCGGCTTGACTGAGCACTGATTGCGGTCGCTCCCAGGAGGCTGGGGGCCCTCGGTCGCCTCTGACTGCCGCCCTCGCCGCCGGGGATCTCCGGCGAGCGGCGCTTCCAGCTTCTCATCCTCCCTCCGGTCGTCTGAGCGGTTCGGCGGCGCCTCCACCCCGCACAGACGCTGGAAACGGGCCACTTTCTGCGGCTCCTGCAGACAGGCAGCCAGCTGGGCTAGGTGCTGCCTCAGCGACATGATAACGGGACCTGGAGGGCGAGCCGAGCCCCAGCGCTGCGAACCGTCTCCGCGCGCCCAGCCAGCGGCAGCAGCGCCTTGCTCGACGCGCTGGAGTCTGCCGGTCCGACGCGCTGGAGTCTGCCGGTCGGTTTTTTTCTTTTTTTAAAAGACCAAATGTATGTTGTCTGTAAGATAGACATCACCAGCAAACACATCTAAGGACAAAGTGAAAGGATTTTTCATGCCAATGAATTAAAAAGCAATTGGAAGTAGCTATTCTCATACCCAACAAAGCAGTGTTTCAGTCAAGATTAGCCAAAGAGAACAAAATGGTCACCACTTATTAGTAAAAGTAATATCTAATGAAAAGATATGACAATTATAAATATTTATTCTCAGAAGATTGGTGCACCCAATTTAAAAAAATAAACAATACTCCACATAAAGTGACATACAGCCCCCATACAATAAACTGGTGTATTCGATACTCTTTCTTAATAAATAGGCCATCCAGACATAACATTGACAATGATACTACAGAATGAAACAATACTCTAGAACAAATTGACTTCATAGACATCTACAGAAAATTTAATCCAGCTGAAGGTACTTTCTTCTCAGCTACTTGTGGAACTCTCTTCAAAATTAATCATGTATTAGGCTATAAAGTACGTCTTAGCAAATTCAAAACTTCAAGTAATTTCTCACTTTATGTCAGTTCATGATGTAATGAAATCAGAAATCTAAAGCAAAATAAAATTCAGACACTGTTCAAACACAATGAGATTGAACAACATATTTGAATAATGTGAGTCATTGGAGAAATTTAAAATTCTTAGAATCAAGCAAAAATTAAACACAACATACCAGAATCTATGGGACACAATGAAGGAAGTTCTCAGAGGGAACTTTATAGCTATGCATGCCTATATTAAAAAATCAGAAAGCTCTCAAATGAATACCTAATTGTGCATCTCAAGGTCTTAGAAAACTAAGAATAAACCAATTCCAAAACCAATAGAAAGAAACAATAAAGAGCTGAAATTGATTAAATAGAGAATAAAAGAACAATAAAAGAGATCAATGAAACAAAAAAATGTTCTTTTAAAAAATAAACTATATTGCTAAATCCATAGCCAATCTATCTAAAAGAAAGAAGACCCAAATTAATAAAAGTAGAAGTAAAAATGGAATATTATAATATACTCCACTGAAATCCTGAAAACCATTAGGATTATTTTGAAAACTTACATTCCAATAAATTGGAAAATCTGGAATAAATGAGAAAAAAAGTTCTAGACACCTATACCTACCAAAATTGAATCAAGAGGACCCAAAATATCAAAACAGTCCAATAACACACATTGAAACTAATGCATTAATAAATATATTCCCAACAAAGAAAAGTACAGAACCAAGCAGATTCACAGTTGAATTTCATCAAATCTTTAAAGAATTAACAATGATGTTCCTCAAATTATTTATGAGATAGAAAGGGGTGAGAAGGTCCATTTCCAAATTCATTCTGAGAAGCCAGTATTAACCTAATACAAAAACCATATGAAAATACAATAAGGAAATAAAATTGGAGAATTATATTCTTGATAGGTATAAATGCAAAAATCCTTAATGAAATACTTGCAAACCACATTCAACAACATTAAAAAATCATAATAATGGTCAAAATGGTTTCATTCTCAAGAGACAGGAATGCTTTCACATACACAAATCAATAAAAATAATATACCACACAAATAGAAACAAGGACAAAAATCACATAACCATCTTAATAGATGCATTAAAAACCTTTGACAAAATGAAAAACTTTTTTGTTAAAAACCATGAAGAAATTAGGGATAGAAGAAATTTACTTCAACATAAATATATGATAAAGCCAAAGCCAACATTATACTGAAGGGAAAAAAATCAAAAGCATTTTCTCCCAAATCAGGAAGAACAGGATGTCTACTTTCCCTGCTTATGTTCAATATAGTATGCAAACTTTTAGCCAGAGCAATTAATAAAGAGAAAGAAATAAAAGAGATTAAAATGGAAATGAAGAAATCAAATCATCCCTGTTTGCAGGTGATATGATCCTATGTCCAAAGGCTATAAAGCCTCTACCAAGACTTCTAGGTCCAATAAATTGAGCAAAGTAGCACAATACAAAATGAACATATAGAAATCAGAAGCCTTTCTATTCACCAATAATGAACCTTATGAGAAAAAAATAAAGAAAATAATTACATTCATAATAGCCTCAATAAAATAAAATAAAATACTTAGGGATCAATACAAGAAAGTGAAAGAGCTTTATAAGGAAAATTACAGAACACTGAACACTATAAGTTGAAGAAGGCACAAGAAGACCTCCTATGTTCATGGATAGGCAGAATTAACATTATGAAAACTGACATATTACCAAAAGCAATGTACAGACTCCATGTGACTCCCATAAATTCTTCACAGAAATAGAAAACACATTCCTGAAATTCACATAGAAGTAAAAATATTTCAAATTAACAAAAGCATTTCTGAGCAAAATAAAAGCAATGTTTGAGGCATCTTCATACCTGATGTCAAACTAGACTACAGAGATATAACAATAAACAGCATAAAAACAGACACATAAATCATGGGATAGAATAAAAGACACACAGACAAACCTACTCAGATACACACTTCCTGATCCTTCACAGAGGTGCCAACAACGCACATTGTTGCTTGAAAATGGTGCTTGAAAAATAAAAAGTGGATCCCTATCTCTTACCCCATAAAGTCAACCCAAAGCGGGTCAAGGAGCTAGGTATAAAATCAGAAACCTTGTAGCTACTAGAAGAAAACATAAGAAAAATACTTCAACATGTATGCATAGGTAATTAATTCCTGAATAGGACTTGATAGTACAGGAAATAATAGCAAGAATTAATAAGGTATGACATTTCATTTAAAAGGTTCTGCACAGCAAAGAAAACAAGAATGTAGAGAGCCTACAGAATGGGAGAAAAATCTTTGCCAGTTACTCTCCTGACAGAGGATTAATAACCAGCATATACAAAAAACTCAAAAATTAAATACAAAATTACATAAATAAATATAATAATCCAGTCAATAAATGATCACATGCACTGACACTTCTCAGAATAAATACAAATGTCCAACAAGTATATGGGAAAAAAAAAGTTCCAGCTTTTTAGAGACCAGGGAAATGCAATCCAAAACTACATTGAGATTCCACATAACTCCACTCCAAATGGCAATCAAGAGTACCAATAACAATGAATGCTGCTGAGGATACAGGGAGAAACTGTACTCCCACTTGGTAGAAATGTAAATTGGTACAGCCACTTTGCAAATCAGGGTGGAGTTTCCTCAAAAAGCTAAAAAATAGAATTACTCTCTACCACCTCTTGGCATTTATCTGAAAGATTTAAAAGCAGCATACTTTAAAGATACATGCATACTCAGTTTTATAGAAGAACCATTCACAATAGTCAAGGCAAGAAGTCAACCTAGGTTGTCTGTCAACAGATGACTGAACACAGAAAAATGCAGTCAGTGTATACAATGGAGTTTGGTTTTTTTTTCCCCAATCATAAAGAATGATGAAATCCTGTTATTTGAAAGAAAATGGATGGAACTGGAAAGCATCCTGTTACACAAAATAAGCCAAACCCAGAAAGACAAATGTTGCATGTTTTCTCTCATATGTGGAAGCTAAACAGAGAAAAGGAGAAAAAAAATGAACAACATGTTATGCTAAGAAGACTCTTAGGGTAGAGGAGGGGACCATGGGAGGACGCAGAGGAGGGCAAGGAGAGACAACAGGAAGTGAAAATGATCACGTTATACTATGCTCATGTGCTAAGATGCCCCAGTGAAACCCATTATTCTGTACAATTTTTATGCACTGATAAGATACATAAATTAAAAACTATAAAACATACAAAAAACAGCTCAACAGAAATCTAGGACTCAGAAATAAAGAGTAGCAATGGTAGCTGGTTCAATTTTTAGAAATAATGACAGAAATATGTTGATTCTTGACATGATTACCAGTCATCCATTAAACCTGAAGGGAAATCTGGGTTTAGATCAATAGTAAAGTGGAGAAAATAAAAATTGAGGAATTTGTTTCTTATACTCACATTAGCACTTATTGCCTTGGATGACCTCATTGTCTAAAACGACTTTAGCTCATGTGATATTTTTTTAGCATTTAATGGGAGGAAATTTCCTGCAGAATAGCCAGCTACTATTATTTTTGCATTAATGTCAACACCAATCATTGTGCTCTGACTCCTGACAGTTTTTACCTTCCGATAAATAATAGATAGCTATTTTTAATGCAAGCAGTTATAAAATGGTTCTTACAGTTAAAAACTTGCCAAATTATTTTCATCTATTTTAGAGTGTTCTCAAGGATTAGAAATATGACTGATTGTAAAGTTAGCACTAACAATTATTTCTCTAACTTATCCAGTTTATCAGCAATATCTTTTTATACTTCTGCTCATATATTTTGAACTTCCTTGTGAATTACATGGAGGTTTTAAATAGTTTGCTTTTGTTGTAAAAATTATTAAAGAGTATTAACTTTTTATATGTTATATATTTCAAAAGAGTCCTTATAAAAACTGTTTGTAGGGAGAACACCAAAATTTATTTAAGATCATTCAAAGACATTAAATACTTGCTAAGGAAACTAGGTTACTAATTGGGTGATAGGCTATAGAAATTTAAAATGTTGGTAAATTATATTTAATCATGATTCAACATAGTTTATTTTCTTACTTTGTTATAAAATGTAGTGGTCTTAGTAGGGCAAATTATCATCAGGACAAATTATTGGGGTTATTTTAAAACTTTGGTTGTATTATTAAAGAATTTTTTAAGCCCTAGCTATTTTTATCTGATGAAATTAAACTGATTGAGGTAAAAAAAAGAAAAATTACATTAGTTTAGTTGCCTAAAATCCATCTGTGCTCTAATCATGTAAGCACTTAAAATGTAAGAGCCCATCTCTCAGAAAATATTAGAAAGCTGCAATAAATATAATTATGCAAAAATTTTTAGTTAAACGTTTGTTAAACATAAATATTAATGAGTTTATTTATCATCTTTATGGAGAGGCAAAATAGTGGTTAAGATACAGAGGCTAGAGTGTCAATTTCAGATCTAATTCCTACTCTGCTATTTATTTATTCTCACCAAATCAACATATCAAAATTCCCAACTTCAACACCTTTGTTTATAAGATAATGAAAACAGTTCTCTGTAGCATATGTGGTTGTTGTGGGGATTCAGTGAGATATTTCATGTAAGGTATTTGGCCCAGTATCTGTCCTATAAGTGTTCTTTTAATGTCATCTACTATTACAAAAAGGTAGGTGGCATCTGGCTACAGAATAATAAAAATGCATCTCTTTAACTAACAAGCAGGAGAATGCACATAAGTTAACACATTTCATATGTAAACTGTCATTTCCTAGTAAAGACAATATAACAAAGTAGAAATGATTCGATATGTAAATAACAACCTCTTTCATAAATAATAACTAATTAATTTTTCCAATAACATCAATCTTTAAGTCTGATATTGTCATTTCCTTGAACTTCCTCATGAATATCCTAACTTGCTTTAGACATGGCCTATTTCCTCACATCCCTCTATTATACTAGGACTTGAAATGAACTAAATCATATAGAATTTATACAGTGAACATTTTGTTAAATGTAACAGATGTATGGAAAACACACAACTTGATGGGGGCCCAAATCATTAATTTCTTCATAAGGGAGTTGCCATTCCCAGGTAACCATCTATGAATCCAGGGATGCAATTTATTTTTTATTTTTATTTGTTCTAATTAGGTCTATATGACATCAGAATGCATTTTGATTCATTGTACACAAGTGGAGCACAACTTTTCATTTATCTGGTTGTTGTACAAGATATAGTGTCGAACTATATGTGCAGGCATTCATGTACCTAGGGTAATGAGGTCCCTCTCATTCCACCATCTTTCCTGCCCCCATGTCCCATCCCTCACCTCCCTTCCCTTTGCCCCATCAAAGCTCGTCCATTTTTCCCATGTTCTCCTGCCATTATGGATCAGCCTCCACTTATCAGAGAGATCATTCAGCCTTTGGTTTTGGGGGAAGCTTACTTCAATTAGCATGATAGTCTCCAGATCCATCCATTTACTTGTAAATGCCATCATTTTATTCTCTTTTAATGCTGAGTAATATCCATTTGTGTATATATTCCACACTTTCTTTATACAGTGATGCACTGTTAACTGCACCTCAGTTGGTCCTATCAGCACATCTGCTTCCTCATCGTCAAGCCCCAAAGATTAACCATTCCTCTGCCTCCTTATCAAGGGACTCACAGTCTATGCTTCCTTGTCTCTGGTACCCTTCACCCTACATTTCTCCCGGGAAGCCGAACCACTTTAATGACCTTTTGTGGAACTGCATTTATTGTCACTGTGGGTCCATATTCCACAGCATAAACATGTCATGGCTTCTTTATTCATCCTGTCCTTGATACAAGTGGGTTCCCGGCTGAATGTGTGTGTGTGTTATGACAATGCTGCTAGATTATTCCTACACGTGATGCACCGGGAACATATGCAGGACTTTGGCTGAGTTGATAGGAGTTGAGTTACTGAGTCACAAAGTCTTGGGGAGATTCCTAAGTTTAAATTCCTATATTTGGCTTGCATAGATACTTCAAGAAGGAACACATTTTGACAGAAGGGGATTTCCTGATCCTACATTTGACAGCTATGAAAAGAGTAATTTGTGTACAAAGTATCTTTCAAATGGGCCTAAGAAATACCAGTAAAGCAGCTAGACTAGCTGCTGTGTGCTAGCCATTATGCTAGGTTTTGGGGGATAAAAAGGACAAAAGAGCCCTGAGTCAAACTTTCAAACAGCACAAAATTTAGCACAGGAGATAAATGCAAAATAAAACATCAAGCTGATGAGTTCATAGTTATGGATGAACTGGGCACTCTGAATTAGAGGAAGATGATCCAATGACATTGTATAAGAATGTCGTGGGTTCTAACTAGGAGCTCCAAAAAGACTTCCTCTCAGGACATTGAAGGAATGAATAACAACCAAATAGAAAAAGACAAGTCAGAAGGGCTTTCCAAACGTAAGAGACAGCAGGTGCTGTGAGCCCGTGAAGGTGAAGGTGGTAGCTCCCTGGCCGCCCGGGCTTGGTGGAGCTCTGAGTCACCAGACCTCAGAGAGACACAGAGAGGGGTCCAAACTCGGTTTTTGGTTATTGTTAAGGATTTGGGATAGTTTCCTATGAATTAAAAATTGTGGGAGGATTTTAATGTGGCAACAGGAAGAGGTGAAGAAGAGCTGCTATGTGGAGTGCAGATTGGATGAGGACCACCATGAATGCAGAGTTCATAATGACAGAAGTTCTGAAAAGGGGTGACAGTGTCTCAGACATGGGGTGACAGTGTCTCAGACGTGGAAGTGGAGAGGCTGAGAAGCTGATTGATTACAATAACATCTAGAAAAATCAATAGCGCTCGTTAAATGAGGCCACATTAATAAATAGCTCATCACGGATATCCCAGTGTCTGGTTAGCTCAACTAGATGGGTAAATAACTGGTTAATTCTGAGAATGAAATCCCTCTAGTTTGGGATGTAGCTAATCTAATACAGTGCTCTCTTTCATCTATATTTACATCTTGGAATGAAATCCAAGATCAAATTTCCTAAGCTGTTTATTGCTCCCTTTGAAATGCTGTTTCTCCTGACAGGGACCCAGCGGCTGCCAATGTTATCTTGTCACTGACATCCATCTCAAGCCTTCCATCTTTTTACGACTACTGATTGTGTATTTCAGCATGAAACACATTTTGGGAGGTGCTTAAAGAAAACATCTGTTGTATGCGCATATGAGATAGATCAACGGTAATCACCCACTCACTCACTATCTACTGATCAGTTTGAATGCTCCTGAGATACCGTTATGAATTTCTTCTCATTTCATTTCCTCTGTGGGTTTGTTTTGGGTTCTGTTTATGATCATACACCTAATGGAAATACATCATCTGTGCGGAGCTGTCGCAGAGAGGCCTGTGACTGTTCAGTTTCAGTATGGTGGGAAATGTGAAACTGGATAACCCTACATAAGCAAACTTGTCTCCCAAGCCTATATCTGCATTTGGGGATTCGTTCAGTACCCAACTTGTAGTTTTGAAGCTGCAGGTGACTCATCTTATTCTAGGCAGAAACTATGTTTTGGATGACTTAAGATAGTTTGAGACAGGCACAGTGGTGTACCCAATTGTAATCCCAGTAACTCGGGAGACTGAGGCAGGAGGATCACAGGTTCAAGATAACATTCAGCAATGTATTGCAGTTCTCAGTGACTTAGCAAGACTCTGCAAAATCAATAAATAAAAAATAAAAAGGGATGGAGATGCAGCTCACTGTTAAAACAACTCCCCCAGAGTTCAATCCCCAGTACGCAAATAAATACAATTTGTTCGTAAAAGCTAGAAATTCTTGACAAATGGAGAACTAAATGTATATCTTTATTTTCCTTTCCGTAGCTCCATTTTTCCTTTGGAAATTAATTTTGCATATCATGACAGATTTCATTTTCTAAAGATACATCATGCATCACTTTTTTAAATCAAAGGCAACAATGATGAGTCTTTCTGGCACACTGCACAGAACAGGTGTATGTCTAAGAAACCCTGCGACTTCTCTCACCCTGAAACACCACTTCATTTGCCTCTACCTCCCAGAAGGCTAGCTCTCTTGAATCAGCCAAGTCTATGCAATGCACCCTGCTCTCCTTCAACACTTGAATTTCTAGGTATGCACCTTTCCATTTCCATTGGTCCTTAAAAGGCCTTCACCCCTCCAAACACATCCCATGTCTCCAGGCTGAGATGAAATCCTAACTCCTCCATTAGATCTCCATAATTATCCCAGCTCATCGCGATCACTGACTTCTTCAGTTACCTTAATTGCATACATAATCCAGTTACCTTAAGCAATTAGTTGATTTTCGGGGCAACATTTTAATCATTAATGGATATTATCTTCGATGCCTGACAAAAGGGGACTCATTCTTATCTAACTACAGTCTGTACACAATGCTACCCTGGCTCTGCATAGAGAGGAAGTCCAATGACTGACTGACAGATTGACTGGACCCCTCTGAGATGTTTATTAAACACAATTCGGTAATTTGGCTGTGTTATTGCTTTCAAAGTTACATGTACCCTGAAGGATATAAAACATTCCATTTGTGTTGTCTAATCTTTCCTTGTAATCCTGTCATATATTTTTTTATTTCAGCAAGGAGAGAGAGAGCCAGAAATGGAAGAAACTGCAAATGGAAGTCACTGAACCATTTGGAAATTCAAAGTTATTGAGAGAAAAAGCTGCGAAGATTAGTCACACTCTTCCTGCCGCTCTGACGTGGCATATGGCATGAAGATTTCCCCTTGGACTCTGTCACTGAAGAGAAGAGCCACAAATGCACAGGAAGATGTCACCCAATAATTGCCACTCACAATGTCAGGGATAGGTAGGATTCTGTGTTTTCAGAACTGAATGTCAACATATATGCATATATTGAATAGATGCCTCTTAGAAAGTATTAATTTGCCATTGCTACTGTGGCATCAAGAGATGACTTTTTACATAACATATTCACTTATGTGTTTTTTCTGGGGTGGGGGTTGGGTACCAGGGACTGAACTCAGGGGCACTTGACCACTGAGCCACCTCCCCAGCCCTCTTTTGTATTTAATTTAGTGACAGGATCCCACTGAATTGCTTAGCACCTCACCATTTCTGAGACTGGCTTTGAACTCCTGATCCTCCTGCTTCAGCCTCCCAAGCTGCTGGGATTACAGGTGTGTGCCACTGT